>NW_013550574.1:404590-702297 GCF_000709125.1 Exophiala aquamarina CBS 119918 | reverse complement strand
TTTTAGGACTAGTCTTAGTATAGAATAGGTGCTTCTAGGGTCTATCGTAGTTCTATCCCGTAATAACCGTAGAAAGAAGGAGTAGAATATATAGTCGCTTTCTATCTTATTAAATGACTTAAGATCTATCTAAGTAAAGAAGTATAGGCCTATTTTATATAGGCGTAGGCTTCGTTATAATATCTCGTAAGTACGAGAGTAATTGCCGAGTATTCGTAAATACGAGTTAACTCCTAGAATGCTTAGAAATTAAGTTAAGTAATTTCTAATCCTATAGAATAGAATAGCGTTTTATAGAATCTTCCATAAGGCTTAAGTATAGCCTTACTAAATAGATACTACGTAATCCTAGCTTATATAAGCCTAATTACGTGACTAGGCGTTGATAGGGTATCGCTTAGTCTTAATAATATATACTAGTCTCGATCTAGCTTCGTCTAGCACTTTCTCTAATAGCGATTTATAGAATACTAGATATATATTTAGTTCTTCTAGTACTTATAGTTTATAAAAAATTAGTTCTAATATTTTCTTAATTTAGTATAGTCTAATTTTCGTGTAATCTAGTTTCTTATTTAGTTTTTATATTTTTATATTTTTTATATTAATATAAACTATTTCTTTCTTCTACATCTATATTTTGGACCGGGTAGCCTAGTAAGCCCTAGGCTACCGTGGGCTCGCAGCGCTGGGCTACAATAGATGCTTATTATGAGCTTATAGGGTAAACCTTAATTCCTATAGGCTCGCTAGGCTCGTACCTAAGTACTATAGGCTTACACACTAACTTTACTATTTATAGAACTTTTCTATTTTATAATTATATAGACTATTCTTAATAGCACTAAATAGTAGACTTAGTATTAGTACTAGTAAATATATTATATAATATATATAGTAAATTTTACTAAAACTTCGATATTTTAAATTATTAAGTTATTAGCGTAGTTAGTTAATTAATTAGAGTACTAGCGAGTTAGCCGACTTTAGCGTAAACATTAAACCTTAATTTTTTAAAAAAATTAAAAATACGCTAAATTTACTAATATATCTATATATAAAAATTACCTAATTAGGAAATATAATAGTAGCTATAAGTTCTTATAGAATATAGAATAAGCGCTGAGTAGCCCTAGGCTCCCTAGGCTCCTATAGTAAATTGAGTTGCGCTAGGCTGCGGGCTAAAACACCGATATAAAAGTCTAGTTCCTTAGATCTTTTCTTATTTATTATTTTTATAGTTATTTTTAATAGTTTATTTAATTTTATTTTTAGTAGAAAATATAATTTATATAAGTCTTCGACTTTTATTCTTACCTTTTCTACTATAAGTCTATCGCCTAATAGCTTTTTTTTAAAGTTTAAGTATTTTCCGTAGTTCGTAATAAATAGTAATATTTCGGTTATCGATACGTTATTATTAAAAGCGAATTTAGCTATTAGTAGTAGCTCGATCTAATTCTTTTACTAGTAATCTATATAATATCGTAAGTATTATTCTATTATTTAATTCGTTCTTTCTATTTATCTATCTATCTATAGATAATATAATATTAATATTTTATATTTAATTTCTAATAGGTCGGTTAATAATTACTAAAACTATAAATTAAATAGCTTATCTCTATTCGTAATAATAACTCCTAGTATTTCGTATTATACGAATATAGTTCTCGTAACTATATATACTAGTTCTTCTACTATCGATACTTCTTTATATAGTAGTAGATAAATATATTTCGTTAGTATATTATTTATTATAAGTATACTATTATATATCGTATTCGTTATAGGTTTTCTTAACGGTAGTAGCTAAACTATAAATTCTATCGCTATTCTCGACTATATTTTATCTATATTTTCTACTAATTATAGTAAGCTATATAGTTTATATCTTAAATATTTAGCTTTATAGTATATATTATAATTCTTAACGTATTCTTTAATATCTTTTCTTATTCCTATCTATATAGAGTCTTATATTACTAGTTTAATTATTTTATTAATACCTAAATATTCTATACTTTTATTATCGTACCTTACTTATATAATTTTTTACTTTTATTCTATTATTAATTCTATTTCTAATACTATAAGTATTCTTATTTTTACTTTTCTATATATTAAATAATTTTCTTTTTTCTCTAGGAGCGCCGCTAGCTCTAGTTCTAGTCCTTCTATATAGTCTATTCTTCGACTAAGGATATCGACTATAATATTCTCTATTCCTCGAATATATATAATTTTAAAATCGTAAGAGACTAGAGTTTTAGTCTATTTAACTTATCTTCTATTAAGTTCTTTAGTTATCGTTTAATAGATTAAATTTTTATAGTTTAAGTATATTTATACTAAATATTTAGTTCCTTCTAGGTATACTCTCTATATTTTTAAGTATTCTACTACTATAAGTAGTTCTTTATTATAAATATTGTAATTCGCCTTAAGTCCGCTTAACTTCCTTAAGTAATATACTACTAGATAAAGCTTTCCTTATTCGTCTTTTTATTTAAGATAGACTTCTATCGCTTTATCTAAAGTATCTATTTCTACGATTACTTTCCTTTTCAGAAGATCCAAACCCTTTTCTACGCCTCCATAGACGTAATTGTCGGGTCGCGCCAAAATGTATTTCCGTCCGTACTGCTTGTACCAGATATTAATGTCACCGTCGAGGTCAATGTACTCAGCGGATTCACCTCGAGAAACATGTACCATGGTTATAGGCAGAGACCGGAGGAACTGACTCTGTTTCGCGTTCCAGATCTCTGGCGACACCTTGGTCCTCGCGATCAACCTCTATCCTTGGCCCACAAGGTCGTCTAATAAGCTAATAACGCCTTTTTGGATGACTCTGGACTGAACAGACGGTCATCTGGTAACACCATCCGAGGCTTCAGTGGCAAACATGCCGTCTCCATAATGCGGGAATCTCGGGGTCGGTGGTGCCGGTAGGTCCTTAGCCGCTCTCAACGCGTCCGTGAAGGCTTGGATGGCCTTAGCGTCACTGGTCCCGACGTCGTCCCGATCTTGATAGCCCGATTCGTAATGTCCTGCACATGAGCTTGTCGCTCGGTCTGATATGTCGGGAATTGCCACATCTTCGCCCCTCTTCAGGACTAGCGCTAGCTTCCACGCCAGATTCGTTGCATCGCGGAGACCCGAGCATAAAATCCCTGGCCCATGTGTGGAGGCATTGTGTATGCGGCATCACCCATTAAGAAGATATTGCCTTTATGCCACTGTTGCGCCATCCGAGCCTCGAACTTGTAGATCGCCCGTCGCTGGACCGAGCCGTTCTCTGGAGTAACATCAAAATGCGCGAGGAACTTCCACAACACCGCCTCGCTCTGCATGTGCTACACGAAGCTGTTGGCGCCGTCGCAGCCAATGACGTACCGGGTCTTCAAAACCGACTGAATTCCGTCCGGGTTTGAGGTGTCACGGGTCCGTAGGAGAACGGTGTCACCATGTTCGATGATGTCGACGGCCAAAGGGTTCATTTTCACCTGGATCCCCAGCTCCTTCCCTCGAGCGTCCAAGGTTTCTTCCAAGACCGGCTGGTAGAAGAAATAGTCCGACTTCCAGCCTGTGGCACCACCACCGTCCGACAAGGACATTTTCCGGAGGGTCTCACCTTCTACCGTCCTTATCTCGAACTCGGTCACCGCGCGAGCGTGCAGTTCCAGCCTTTTCGCCACCACCAGCGCCTGGAATACCCTCATGATCTCGCCGTCGATATGGCCCGCCCTGGGCCCATTGTAACGGGTCGAATACTTCTCGACGACGCAGACAGAAATGCCTTGTTGTGCGAGGAGCAGGGAGCATGTCATACCTACTGGCCCGTAGCCGACGATAACGACGTCGAAGTCCACATCGGGGGAAGCCATAGCAGCTTCGGAACCACAGGGTTCTAGAGTGTGTGAGACAGCCAGGCAACGATGATCCTACCCGCCACGAGAAACAAGGTTGACTTCTTATACGTCCTCTCTATGATACGGGAGAAATCATGGATCGAGTGTGGGTATGCTGTGCGGAGCAACTGGGAGCACCCGTATGCGTCCGCCACCGGTTATTTTGTAGAGGCTTTGTCATTTCCAATCACAAATCGGGTGCCTAGAACCCTGGAGTTACAGTCCCCGAAACCAATCTACCGGTTTCTCAAAGCGCAAAACGCAAAGCTTGGCCTCAATGGATGAGTTGAGTATCTGATTTGTTCCCAGATAACAAGCCCATGCGCTGAAGTGTCCTAAGGCAGCGACATCTAATCTCATCATTGGGGAAACGCGCACGAAAACCTTTGGCATTTCTCTGTACCAGCGAAACAGGTCCATCATGCAGTAAGAAGCCTGGCTGCTGGTGGAACAGTCTGCGAAGTTGGCTTCGTACAGGGATGCCACGACATTTGCATCTCAGGGCAGCCAGATCTTTGTTGCTGTATCAGTAATGAGCTACCCCATTTCCATGCGCGATTTCATGCTGTTCAATTGCAGCACTGGGAGATTCGATTGAGTGGCAGTGCAGGGGTCGCTGCGTCTCATCCATGACAGTTCGACGCACGACCGGGTCGATATTGGCTTGGCCCGTTCGAGCACGCCCACCGTTTTCACAGTATGATGGACGTCACAAGCAGCTCCGGTACAAGTCGCTACTAGTCTTCGAAATCTTGTGGTATGGTTCCGAGTGTTCATCCCACATGTCGGCCAGGGCCCAGCTGCAAGTATGTGCTCGTAGCACCCCTTGTCGGTCGAGAACCAATCCGCAGGCCATGTCCTAATTCTTCGAACTGAAGAGCGGGATACGAAGGAGAGACAAGCGCCTGCGGTCGTAATACCGTGATTGGACACGATGGCAGATTCGAAATCTTTGTTTTGAATATATGAAGAAATGGCTCATAGAGCTTCTTAGTCCTTTGAGTAGTAAAAGAGAAAACTACTATCTCCCGAACTAAATTAAAGTCGTTCGTTCGAGAAAGAAGTTCAGAACTTAGATAGCTCATGCCTAAAATACTATATAGTAACTATTCTTGATCTTAAAATAACGTTGTCGATACTACATCCGAGCCCAGCAAGAGAATCCATTGTGCTTAATTGAAATCCGATTGTCTTCATCGATCCAATTGTATAATGTACAGATCGTCCCAGTACATTAGCCATGTCTGCTGAGCCCGATTCAATTCCACTAAAAATGCGCAAACCGTGTTTCATAGGATCTGTTTAGGCCGCCGTGCTGGCATTTTTCACCCAAGGTAGGTTCGGCTGCAGGTCTGTCCATGCTATTTCATCTGGCTCTGAAAGTTGATCGTACAGTCTAGGTTTGAAGTCTAGACAGTATTTAATATCGATTTCAGGAGCCTCTAGAGACAACTGTATGGGTCTGCGCGACTCCTCTGTTTGCTCAACGTCGCTGTCCTCTTCGCTAATCGCAGATAGACTTCTCATCTCGTCGGGATCGAGTTCTCCGAGATCTGTTGCGTCCACAGCTGACTCCGCATAAGAGCTTGTTTCGTCCAGGAACCTTTGGAGTGTGATGCCCGCAGTACCACTATCCCGCTTCAGTTGTGATACCTGGAGTCGAAGGAATGCAATCTCCTGGACTAAGCTGTTAATCTGCTGGGTGTCCTGCTTAATGTCTTCTGTGTCGGCCTTTATGGCTATGGTCGTATCCTTGATTTCGTTTGTGTCCTCCCTCACTGCAGCAAGAAGTTGGCTATCGGAGAGTTAGCTTGATCTATGTACACGCTGGTTGGCATCCATCATAGAAGCCACCAGTGTCACAAAGCTCCCCGTATATAATCCCTGATGAGGAAGAGGAAGCATTGGGCACTCACATAGATGCCAAATCCAAGGCCACGTCAATGCACGACTTATGGCTCTCCAGAGAAGATCGTAGCTTATTGACCTCTTCCCGCTCCACCAACGTCCAACAAATCTTACCCCTCTTTTTCAGTTTCAGCTTGTCCAGAAGACTCATGATCTGGGCGGCAATTTGATCACAACTTTGAACAACAGCGAGCAAAGTGGTTGGGAAAGTCACTTTTTGCGCATCGTCTCGAAGGGCGCCGAGACACAGCGTCAATGAAGTCAATTCTCGCAGGACCGCTTCCATGTCCTTTCGCGCCTCACGCACGCTGGAGATAAACAAGGGGATCTCGAGCGAAACCTTGGAGATCGTGCCAATGGCACCGAGGCAGGCGGTTGTAATTGATAGCGGGTCCATATCAGTTCGCCCTGCATGCAGTTCTGAGTCTGGCCATCAAGTCAATAAAAGGGAGAATGATGAAACTTGAGGTTGTTCCTGCCTACCACTTCGGCCCCATGTTCAGTCATGCGGCTTGTCCTGTTCAAGGCATGGTAGCGAGCGGCCTTGTCTAAGCCACAATGCCTTCTCCAGCATGGAATTCAGACGACGGCTTCTTCCATAGAATGTCAACTTGGAACACTTTAGGTGCTTGCCGACTGAGCGCACTAGGGATATTGGCTGGACAAAGGTCGCGTGAGGTACTGGACTGTTAATGGAAATGAAATGGCCGAATATAAACCTGACGGGTTGATTCTACAGCTTGGTCGAATAACGCCTACCAGAAGCCGCCATCCATCGCTACCTAATACCTAGGCAGGTTCTCCGGATCAAGCCAACTTCCACACGGTTCCTTTAAGATGCCGACTGCCCCGTTCCTCATGCGCTATTGGTTTCGAGATACAAAAAGATCGGAGTGCGTCACCTGACCGCACGTGACGGACTGTAGCCGAGGTTCGGGTACGGGGTGTTGCCTAAACTGACCTCAGCCTTGGTTCGTGACCTTGAACACCCTCGATTTCCAAGTTGTATGTATCCATCCACATCCCTCTTAGGTTTCCTTTCACCTGCATTACCTATTTAGAGCCATTTATTTCATCAAAGAGGGAAGAGGAGTGTCAGGAGTGTCTTTAGTTTTTTGCCTTTTGGTTGTCCAATTTGAGCATTTCATACCATTTTTGCGGCGTGACCTCACACTATAATGGACGAAGTCGCAAGCCTAATCCCAGAGCAATTACCTAGATCATCCAACATCACCAACAACAGCCAGCAGAACTCCGATTATAAACCGTCATGTCCCTTCTGCGTGATCGCGCACACATTCCAGCCGGTGTCAGCACTATCAGCGCCTAATTCCCCAGCGCTAGAATCGACAAAACTCGACCCGCCCTCATTCGTGCTCTTCTCCAGCGAGCACGTCATAGCATTCCTGGACATCATGCCCCTGACACGGGGCCACGTCCTGATCGCGCCGAGGAAACATCGCGTCAAGATCGGCGACTTGAGCGGCGATGAGAGCGCCCAAATTGGCCGGGTGCTGCCCCTGGTGGCCCGCTCCGTGCTGAAATCCGTCCTGCCCGACATTCCGCATGATGAGGTCGACTACAATATCGTGCAGAACAACGGGCCCGGAGCCGCGCAGGTCGTCCCGCATGTCCACTTCCATTTGATCCCGCGCCCGCCGCTGAATTATACCTATCCGGCCCGGGTGTCCAAGGCACCGCCGAAGCATAGCAGTTATCTGCCTAACGAGCAGCCCAATGCCAGAGCGCGCAATGCGATTATGTTCGGCCGCGGCCAGCGGCAGGACCTCGATTACGACGAGGCGGAAGTTTTGGTCGAGGAGATTCGACAGGCTATCAAGGATGAGTGCGACCCCGCCTCTGCCCTGGACAGTCTGAATCTTGGTTCGGAGGATCAAGCCGCCTCGGATTCCCACGGAGAGACGAAGAACAGGAAAGGAGGCTGGAAGGTCTAAGCTCCGGTCCTTTTTACGATGGGTTTCCAACGACATTGCGACGACCTTAACCACAGCTGCTCATTCCCGGAGTAGACGACATCTATCGCCATTTCAGTTGATGGCGAAGTTTCTCGACCGGCATAATCACCGAGCGATCCGGTAAAGGGCTACCATCACAAAGCCTGATCTTTTCCTTAGGCGAGAAGTGGCCCAACGAGCTCTGGACACGGATGGAGAGGGACAGCAAATCAACCTACCTGCCCCGGCATGGAATATGCGAACCTGTTATGTCAGCGTCACGGCATGGACCACGACTTCCTCCTCCTGGATGCATACTTAAACCCAAGTTAGGATTCCTCGTCGGAAACATCCTAGGCCCATCTCCGTCTACCCATTCCAACATCGCAAGCTCAGCAACGGCTTCGGAGGCCAATACACTTCTGCACTCCATATCTATCTATCTAATTACACCCGGACGACGAAACGGACAACCGTGGATTAAGGATCTATCAATCAAATCATGATGAAGAGTCCTCCGCCACGTGTTAGGCCTCCCACGATATCCATGCTCGCTCCACCAAGGAAGCCATCCATCTCGATCATTTACTTATTCACGCACGCACGCATGCACGCACGCACACTCGATCAACCGACCGCGCAGCAACGAGCACCAGTCGACGGATGGAAGCTAGGAGATCTAATTACATAGATACATACATAGATATACGCACATAGATCCCAGAAGACGTCGCTGTCAAGTAGGACCCATCCCGTCCCGTCCCATCTCAAGAGTTAGTCATCTGATCCATGTAAGGGGGCATTCGTCAGCAGATAAAGAGAGAGCGATAGAAGCCCGTACGCATATCACGGAAGTAAGGAAAGATTCAGGTCGGTCTCGCTCCCCTATCAAAAATCCTAATTACCTCCTCCCTTCATGGCCAGCAGGGGGGTAATTAGTTGGATCTACGTACGACTATGTACATCGGCTGCTTGCGCGGCTGTCTGAACTGGCTAGAGCAGAAAGAAGTCAGATTCATTATTCCCACTCCTGGCTGCGGCGACAAGCCCAAGGACCAGGTCTCTTGGTGTGTCATGCATGTCACGTCGCGACAGTCCCATCAGTGTCGCATGTTAGAAGAGTGGTCCGGAAGCAAGAAGGAAAGCCTGAACGAAGTAAGCTTAATGTTGACAAGTATTGTGCAAATCCATTTGATTCGATGCAAAGGCAGTGGGCAAGGCCGCTTTGGTTGGGCCCGGATCAGATACAACTCTACGCTGGCCACTGTGTGACGAAGAAATTTCTCGCAGGTCTCAATTCGATCAAACAGATCCTCGCAGGCTTTGCTTTGAAAACGCATCCATCCAATTCCAGAGTCCATTCCATTCCTGTCCATGCCTAGTTCAATTCACTTTCCAGGCTTTGCAATCCGATCCCATTTCAATTCATATGACGCCGTGATTCGCCATTCAAGGCACCCCCATCCATGAGAAAAACTCCCATTTCGCACGCACGCACGCACTGTCAAAGTGTAAAAAATACTCCTCTCGCACCCCATCACCATTTTGTTTGTCCAACGCTCAACTGCGATGAAGGCCGAAACAGAAAAATCATATCCTCCCATAGTTAGAGATTGCGCGCAATTGACTTCTTCAGTCAATCAATTTCCGAGTGAAGAACATTATCAGGAAATGCGTAGGTACAGCAAACTCAGTTGCATAGCTCGCTGGCAAGGGTACTAGGTTCTGGTGTGACTGGAGACTTGCTTTTGGTCGATTTGGTGTGGTGCTAATGATGTTGATGCTAATTCTATTTGGATATCGTGCTTTGATCGTGATAATGATTGATACAGACATGAAAGCATGACTTTCGATAAAGTTCGGCTAGCAAGAGGTTTGTGACAAGCTATCCAGAAGCAGAGGACAGCTCGACTACTTCTCCAAGCATGGCAAAGCGACTCTATCGACCAGATGGTTGGAAATGCTATTGCAGAGTTTTGGTGTCGGCCAGCGACACGCCGCCACCTCTCAAGCTGGAACAGTAGTCCTTAGCCCACTTCCGAGAGAGGATTGATGCTGGACAAATCGTTAGCATCGTGATGACTGAATTTGACAGGAACAAATGCTTACCTTTCAGGAATTTCTTGCTTGCGTATTTCTTGAACAGTGCCTCGTGCGCAACTGGGGCCTGCAAGTAATCGATCAAGAGATCGAAGACAGGCAAGATCTCTTCCTCGGAGTAATTGGCAAACTTGGTCAGGGTAGCATCCTAGGAATCGTTAGCACTGCCAGGAAAAGAAGTTGGATATCTTACCCATCCACCACGATCAAGAATCATGCGAGCAAGGTACATAGCGGCGGCAGCGATATGACTCTGTTTGTATTCCAAGAAGCGATGGTCGACCAAGCTGATCTCCATCAAATACTTTCCCAGAGTTCGGGTGTGGATATCATAGTTGTCAGCCTTGGAGATTCTTCTCAAGAAGTTCATAGGGTTTGGATAGCTCAAGTCATATTTCAGAGTTGATAGGGTGTAACGTTCAGCGCTCAAGACCTCATCGACGGTGAAACCATCATCGGCGACGTGAACGAAATTACCGACGTGAGGCGAAAGGACTTCCTCGTACTTGGATGCGATGAACATGGCGGTAATACCAACCAGTTGAAGCTTGTCAAGCGGCACGACTTTCTGGGAGAGGAAGCGGTCGACAATGTTGACGGCGAGGAACAAGGTTTCAGGCAGCAACCTAAAGCGAGTATGCACTTCAATCAACCAATCAACAAGGATGCCTCTCATCTTCCATTCCAGGTCGTCCTGATGATCCATGTAATTGGCATTTGGTTGTGTGACTTCTTCCAAGCCGAAGTAGTACTCAAAGATCTCACGGACATACTCGGCACACATGGATGGATCGTCGAGGTCTTCGGCATCAAGATCAGCAATGATGTCGACGAGATCGTCGGGTTGGGCTGCTTCAACGTCCTCTTTTGTGCATGATTTCTTTCGTGGAGGTTCCTCAACGTCTGGTGTCGCATCTTTGGAGGATGGCACAGTCGAGGCAGAAGTCTGTGTTCGCTTCTTTTGATGAGCACCAGAACCACTTCCAGGCTTCTTGAGATCAGAGGCAGGTTTTGGCTTGACATTGTTGTCCTTGACACCAAAGGCAGCTCTTGATGAGTTTGTTCGAGTGAGCTTCTGAACACCACCTGTGGTTGACTGGGCAACCTTTGACTGTAGACCAATCTTGGCAGTAGCAATCTTCTTGCCTTCTTGAACGACTTCAACGGCTTTGGCAGCGTTTGTGACGTCTCGCAATGCACGTTGTCGCTGTGCTCCGTTCAATGTGGCGGCGTTGGACTTCTTTGCTTGGAGTGGCTTCTTTGCATCTTCAGAATTAGAGAGGCCGGCGGCCTTTGCGCGTGTTACACGAGTGGACTGGGCGGCAACGTTCTCGTCGTTCTCATTGTTACCGACTCGTTGCCGGGTGCGTGGCTGAAGAGGGCATCAGTATACGGGTCAAGTCACGCGTGTGCCCCCGAGGTCACAGGCGTGATTGAAGACTTACCAGAGGCATGGTGAATGAATGACGCCGTCGTGACGGAGGATCTTTCTGACAAGAAGAGTCCAGGTAAGAGTGAAATGATTGGGACGTGTCAAGAAGGACAGTAGGTGCCTGTGTTTTGAAATAGAGTTAGCAAATACACCGCAAGAATTCAATATCATTGGGAATGACGCACGAGCTTCAGGACGTGTCTGGCCCGATTCTACGTTGATAAGTCGAAGAGCAACTCTGGAGGTCGGTGAAATGATGAGGCAACTTCAGGACCAAAGGGGCTGGAGTGGATTGGGAGGCAGTGTGTTGGTTGCAAAGAGGTAAACACAGGGTTGAGTTGCTGGGGCGTCGCGTTGAAGATGGTGGTGCAGCGAAGGCCGTGGCAGGACAACGCGGCGGAAGACCGAATTTGTCGATTGAGGGAGTCAGGTGCTTGCTTGTCAAAGGTATTCAGAGGTAACAGATGCAACTGATAGACCAAATGCACTCGAACTCGAAGATTAGAGCGCGTAAGGAAACAGAGGACTGGAGCATGCAGGTCGAAGGTTGGATTGAACTGAACTGTAGCTGCAAGAGTAGTAGTGGTGGTAGCAGCAAAAGAAGAGGCTTTGAGGTTGGTGCACTGAAGTGGAACTCGGTGGGTGGGGAGCTTTTCGAGTTGTTTTTCCTTGGCAACGGAACCCGTCGCGCTGCACCTGTTCGGCTGGTCGAGTTGCAAGTTGCAAGTTGTAACTAACTCGTCGCCCGTGGACTCGGACTGGTTGGCCCTGGTTGGCCCTGGTTGGCACTGCCGCCGGTGCCACTAACACCCGCCCTGGGCCACCCGCGCTGGTCTCGTAGGCGCCCCGCAGCACCTAGAACTACCACCTATACCTTGATGTTCCAGTACTCGGTAAATAAAGTCTGTGGTATGATACGAGTGCTGCAGGAGAGCCGAGGATGATGTGTTCTCTACCAAGGCGAGGGACAGGGGATACTGGCAGTTCCCAATCTACTCGTAAAAGAGAAAAATAAGTACGAGCACTGTACATAGGACTGGTAAGCAGCGCGGTGTACCACCGTGCTTGTAGGCGTAGGCGTAGGCGTACCGTAGGCGTGGACGATAAAAGGAGGACCGGGTATGTAGAAACAGCTCTAGCTCTTTCGCAGCTTAGCAGCTCAACCCACGTCGCGCCTGTCTTTGTTTGTGGAGGGGTTGCCAGGTGCAACCGCCTTTCTTCGTGCCACGCCCTACCCCACCTCGCTCCTCTGAGCTAAGCCTTGTCCAGCCAAATATCAATACCAACCCTTCAGTTGAGCACCAAATGCTACTACACTACCACTATCACTACCACAACCACTTCCACCTATTCCTCTTGTGTACGAATTAGCAAGTGTGGGAATCAGGCTATGCATCTGCAACATCGTCATCATCATCGTCATCATTCATGCTTGACCACTAGCTCTTACAATGTGAAGCACGTGTTCTGCTATGGAAGAACACCTCCACAAGCAACGCAAGGCTGAGCCAATGCTACTGTATGTAATGCATATGCATTAACTCATCCATTCTATTGTCATCGAAAGCAGTCTATTTTTTTTGGTAGTCCCTTGTCTAAGATGCACCTTCATGGAAAACCCCTCTTTCCTGCTCATCGTCGTAGAACTGCCTTCACACTCCCGTCCAGGATCACTCCCCCCGGGACTTCCTTGTCATATATTCGGGAGCTTGACGTATCTCCTTCTTGCCACCTAGCAAGCAGTGCATTGGATTCCACAGGCTTGATATCTGCACGAGCTGTACCGATAGTAATGTGTGGAATGGCATTTGCACTTTGCCAGCTAGGTCCTCCTTCCCCCGGGTAGATTCGCACCACAATCGCCATCAGCCGGTCATCCCAAATCACTCTCTCAAGTTTGACCCTCGCTGGCCCCATATGCGGTGTAAGTTGGTCCTTGTACTTTGTCTCCTTGTTTGCAATCGCCTCGAGGTACGCACTGGTGTACTGCTGCCACAACTCCGGCTTCTCCACTGCTGACGCCCGATGCATCAGTGTAACATGAAACTCAGACTGAAGTCGTCTTGACTGCTTAAGCAACCGGTACATCCGGCATTCGTCAGGGTCTCCCTTGTCGAAGAGCGATGCCAGAATGGAGTTGATGTTCGTGACAGACAGCGTGATGCCAAAGTACTCCAGCTTACCGACCAGTTGTTCTGGGGTCAGCTCCTTTGCAGGCTGAGCTGCAACTTCTTGCTTCTTTTGGCCCTTGTTCGCGTGGGCTGGTTTGTGAAATGACAAGTCATGCTTCTTGGTGACTTGATTTCCCAGGGAAAAGTCAATCGCCCCTTGCATCTCCTCGTGACTAGGCATCTCATCTGGTAGCAAGCCCGGATAAGCATTGTACAGATGCGTGATCACAGTTTCGAGATTTTCCAGCGAGCTCGCGGCCACATCCAGATTGATTACCTCGTCGAACTCCGAGTCTGGATATGAGTGCCGATCACAACCCTGGAATCGGTCGAGGAAGCCTTCCATGATTCCCACAATCTCCTCGGCACTTTTGCTTCCGGCACGGATGGTTTGATGGTTGTCTCCTCGATCAAGAACTCTTTGTCGAGTCACTTTGCGGATCTCGTTGAGCATTCGATTCTTGGGTTCATGCACATAGTGCAGCGCGACAAACCGGGCATTCGGCACCACGTTGGACACATCATTGATGATTTGCTCCCTCTCTCTTTTCTGATGATTGTTCCGGTCTGCAACGACGACTCGATGTGCTGCCATTGCACTTGTGATCGCATACGCAAACTTCTGTGGCCGCCCTCGCTGTCCTTCAATGTTGTCGTTCTGCACATGGCCGAAATCGAATAGCTTTACCAGTGCGGTTGCAACAGTCGTCTTGCCACATCCGAGTGTTGCAATCGGCACCAACACAATATCGCGAGGTCCTGAGCCATCGCTAGTCCCCGCCTCCTCTCCCTGCTCCTGGGCGATAATATCTGACCCTTTTTTGCCAATCTCCGCAAGGAAGCCATCTCTCATCTTGATGATCCCGTGGTTCTGGTTGTATAACTTTCCTATCTTGGGGTCTTTGACGAGCTGCCGGCGGGCGTACAGAAGATATTCCTCGGTGATTTTTTTGTGCTTCTTGAACCTTGGTGGCTTACCGGCTATAATGGCTTTGGTCGCTTCTCGCCATTGTCGGTACATGAGATAAGGCTCCTCAAACTTGTACTTGAAGAACCAATCTGGAGCGGCATTCTTATTTCCCAGCTTGCATCTTACGACAAATCCTTCTGTGTCTCGACCATCCCAAGAACCCGTCTCTGCACATTCCTGCAAGAAGCTTTTGACTTGATCGAGAGTGTTAATCATCAGATACTGTGCCTTTTTGAAACCCCATGTGTCTGCAAATTGATGAACTTCTGGCCCGGATAACGTCGCAAATTCCGGAAGATTGAAATTGATCCCGTGCAGGTAGAGGCCGGCCATCTCAGGAGGATATTCAAGAACATGCTCTTCAAAGTCATCGTCACATAATTCTCCGACAGCAGTCACGTTCATGGCTCTCAGCGTCTTGGCCAAACCACGGGTGGTCTTGCCGACACTCTCCACGTGATGCTTGACCCATTTCTCACCTACCATGGCATGGCTCTGGTCAACATCGCTGCGAGCACCTGTGGAATGCTTACTGCAGACTAGTAGCGTGCCATCTTCCAAGCCTGAGATGAAGATGATGCATCCATTTTCCTTGACACTGAGCTCATATGGGCCAGTGGTGTCCTTCTCGATATGGTCCCATTGTGTGGAGGGGACTTCGTTGACGTTGAAGAACTTGTCATACCCTCGAACAGCAATTTCAGGTGTGCCATCAACTCGCTTGGTAGTGAAGAGTCCTCGGGCATAGGTTGGAAGGTCGTCACGTTTATAGTCCCAATCATTGAAACGCCACGAGTCGACGGTGATGCCATTGCTACCTGCAACATTAAAGGTCGTCTTCTTGCACGAGAAGCTTTTCTTGCCCCCTTTGCCTTTTCCTTTTGCAGTCTCTAGGGTTTTGACGAGTTGAGATATCTGGTGGGGGTCTTGAGACATGGCTGTGGCAGGGCAAAGCCCACCAGAGGGGGGAAATTTTCTATAGAAATAGCAGGAAACTAAGAAGTTTGTGGAATTAGGCCTTAACAAACTCATGCAATGAGCAAACGACGAGGTTTGGTGCAGGAGAATGTGTTGAATGATGTTGGTTGAGGCAGGCACCCGGGAGGCTGAGAAGGGGAATATTTATTCCATGCGAGGAGTTTGTGGCCGTCAATTGAAATTGAGCTTTTTGGGAGCAAGTCACCAACCAACCCAGCCTTGTTGGTTACGGCAATATGGTCCAAGGATGTGACTCACAGGTTGTCGTTCAGATATTGATCACTATCACTAGCTGCAAAAGATCGACTGAGACTTCCGGACTATTGCTCATCAGTCCTTGTGCCTGCTCAGACTCAGCCTCATTGAAGGAATGGTGGAACTTACGAAGAGTTCACTAGTACCGAGTAGGGGCTTGGACGTACTCGTAATTACAGTAATAATACTCGTAGATGATCAGCCTTGTCCAGTACGAGTGGTAAGATCTGTCGCTGGTTAACTTCCCCGAACGAGCGTACATCTATTAGCGCTAAGCTTGCAGCTAAAGCAGCCGCTGGCAAACCCCTCACTAGCCCCACCATGATACTTACATTACTCGTAATGATTGAAATTTAAAAGTATCAAGCCACAGGCAGAGTTCTAGACATTCAGGTGCAGATTCAAATGGGTTTACAAAGCCGCCAGCCGCACATCACATTACTTCTGCAGACTGCGATATTCGACTGATTCGTCCCGATTGAGCGGCCACTATGGCAGACCTCAATCCCTTCCTCCTAGCGGCAGTCGTGCCGGACCCTGACCCTCGCCTTCTGCCCCTCCTCCGCTCCAAGCCAACACTGGCTTCTGCACAAGATGCCCATGGCTACTCTCTGCTTCATGCTGCCGCCTCTTACAATCACATCGACCTGCTCAGGTTGCTGGTCAATGAATTTAGCGTGGATGTCAATCTGACGGATGAAGATGGTGACACATGCTTATTTGTCGTTGAATGCGTGGACGTTGCAAAATGCCTGGTGGAGGAGTTACACATAGACGTCAATATCAGAAACGACGAGGGCTTGATCGCCGCAGACAAGATCGAGTCAGAGCAGGACTTTCCAGAGATTGCTGCATACCTGAAGGGGCATGGTGGTTCGTCTGGAGATGCAACATCTGCCAGCAACGTACCGTCAACTAACGGCACACAACATCTGCCTGCACTACCACCTAATGTGACCATCAACGTCAACTCATCGACGGAGGACACGTCTGACGACCTCGAGCAGGAGCCCGACCCGGAGTTCAGGAGGCGGATAGAAGAACTGGCAACGAGAGAAAACTTCCATACCGAGGAAGGCCAAAGAGAGTTAAGGGACTTGATCACCGACGCGGTCAGAGGAGTGGGTAATGAAGACCGAGACGTTCGTCGGCGTATAGGATGAAATATGACAATTTGGTCTGAAACCTTTGCACTGCAAGAGGATATAACACCGAACGAAGGAAGCAGCAAATGGCGACAAGGTGTCAGAAAGACGACCGGTCTAACTGGAACAGGTTTTATATATAGCCCCACACCATCTGTGGTGCGAGGCTTGATCGCGACAACCGGGGAAAAGAGATCAATCGTTCATCCACGCGGCTACTCGGCCTCCTCCCACCCTGGCCGCAAACCGCAAACCGCTACTTCCCATGGGGAAGTAGCTGACTAGATACCAGACCAACGCCACGAGTTGCACAATGGATGAAATCAGCGTCAAAAGAGTTGATTGAAGCTAGGCGAGCTGCAGTCAGCATTGCATCTTGCACAGACAAGGCTGTGTGACGACTTACCCCGGTGGCAAAGTAGATTGTCATGACAATAGAACCAAAGTAAGCGGCAGTAAAGGGGAGCCGAGGCCCGGACATGAGATGCGTTGCGTACTGATAGGGCCCCATAAGAAAGGCCCAGGACGCGATGAAGAGCATAGAGCCAACAGACCACCTATCACGACGCGTCAGCCATGCGCAACTCTAATCTAAGACACATGCATATTTCAAGTTTCTCGAGGTTGGAAAGGGAGGGCTGCCAAGGATCATGTCCAGCCTTGAGTGCGTGAATATAGACATGCTGACATCATCATGGGGTAACTGCTGTCACATGGCCTTCACAACAGACCGTGATGGTGTGAAGTGATCAAGGAACTTACAGTATCGCGAATTTCCGCGGTTTCAAGGACAAGACGGGAAAAAGCGCAAAGCAGATAACGAAACAAGCCAAAGCAGCCAGATTGCAGCCCCCGAATATCAAAAGGCGATCCCATCGGCTTACTGGAGTAGTAGTATTCATCAGCTTTTTGACTCCCAGTGACATATTCGCAGAAGTGCGAGAGATTGAAACTCACATGCAAACCAACCTTCCTCTTCCTCTCTCCGAGTTGGAGCCGGCAAGGGCGCGCCAGGAGGCTCATGAGTGGGTAATTGTACATAGCCATTGCGACCAAATGGGTTGAGCTTGGACAGGAAAGGTGTCGATGAATTGGTGTTGGCGGGTGCGTCCGGATCTCTTCTGGACCATCCCAGAGAGTTCATCGAATCTCTGAAAGATGACGAGGCCATGCTGGGTGATCAGCCGGTGTGTCAAGTCCACCTTCTTTGTGCCGAGTGGAATCGACAAGCGTATCGAAGTGTGACACTCCAATGCGACCAGTTCTGCTGGACGAAATCCTGGAAATGATTTTGAGCTGAGGCGCTCGACCCTTGACCCTTGTCCACCTAGCTATGCTTCGATGTGTAAAGAGAGGGAGAGACCGCAGACAACCCACAGCTCAAGCAGGGAGGGGCGTGGGTAATGGGACAGATTCCAAGGCTGAAAGTCAAGCAGTCTTGGAACTCGACGGACGGGACAGATTTCCGGGGAGAGGTGCTTCGAGATGTGAGGGTAGGCGCAGGAGGAAATGGCAGAAGTAGCAACTGAATGGATGGCGGTTGCCTGCAGAATGGGTTTGGCAATCGTGGCCTTCGGGGTTCACCGAACGTGGACTGGGGGAATGTGGAGGGGGGACCGAGTGGCAGTGATGGTGGCCAGGAAATAGGAGGACGAAATGGACAGACCACCACTACAAGCACTGTTGAGATATCGTGGGCAGGGCGAAAGTGCTGCTATTCTGGACAGGTAGGTAACAGAGTTGGTATAGTACATACGAGGAACGATGCTTCTACCTAGGGATCGGCGTCATGAGCAGGCTGCGGTTTGATGTTTGAAAGGTGGATGGTGGTTCGTGGGATGGTGGCTGTCCGTTCGATTCCGTTCGTCTGTCAGCGGAAGAACAGCCTGGCGATGTACAAAGTACCTACACTAGTACGTAAGAGGCTAGTGACAACACGGTAGCTCGTAACTCGTAGCTTCGACAATCCGGGGCGCGCCACGCCACGCCTACGCAACACGAGGCTGAATTGGGTTAGTGTGAAAGCGAGACTGGACACGACCATGGCCGAACTTGAAAGAGGGACACAGACAGAAACAACCAGCTTGCTTCTCTTCGCCGGGTCTTGTCCAATCGCAGCACACGGCATTACTCCTTCATGTACCGTGGATATCACTCGCATACTGACTGTGACCCTTGCCCGGCCGAGGGCGGTATCTGGCAGAACACCCATTCGGACTGAATCGCCAGTGCTAGGCTCTAGCTCGCCAGAACAAGCGTCCGGGACTAGACAGAGGGAAGAGGCTAAGTGCCAGAAGCCAGCGGCCAGCGGTACGAACCATCGGGGCATCTGTTACGCCCAACTACATTCTGTTCCACAATGGTGATACTGAGTGCAGACTGCCAAGCCGATGTGTTTTTTTTTTGAGAGCACTAAGAGCCTACGACACTGACATGAACCACTCTCCGCGAAGCTGCCTTGGAATGTTACCTTTTTCTACGGGTAGGTGACACAACATGGCATTCCTCTCCCCTGTCCGTGGGAGAAAGATTCCAACCCCGATGTGTTTCCAATGGGAAGGACATGCCAAAAGGGTGGGCAACATGACAGGGTCGGGAGGGGTCATTCGTTGACTTTCTGGAACATGCGTTTCCGCAGAGGACGGTCGCTGCACCCTTCAGCCTTGACAGGCCGTCGAGGCTTGTGGCGTGTGGGATTGGGAGGTTGTGACGAATGATCACTCGGTGGCACTTGACCCAGGTCGATAGCAACCCCGGTGATGGCCCAGGATATCTCTTCCGTCAATGCAGCAGTCATGCTGGATAGATGGTGCGGCGTCAATAGCGTCGATAGCGTCAAAGGGGTGTATTGGAAAGTGGCAGTGCGAACATCATCTGTTGGTCTGATGGCCGACATGACCTTTAGACTCCCGAGACATGACCAGCGTGTAGAGAAGTGCAAGAGTCATCGAGGCCAAATGGACATGCTGTTGCCTTTTGGGACCTTTGCAGCGAGGTCAAGGTGGATCAGAGGAAGCATCTGGGTGTAGATGAGGGTCCACCCACACGCACCGAGGTGCACATCCCGCGCGTCGTAGGATGTTGTCCAAGTCCGTCTAACAGAAAGCCTTTGCCTTATTACAGGGAGGCTGCTGGTGATTATTCCTGGGTGATCAGGTAGGTATCCGGAATCGGGGCTGGATGCCTCATGTGGCTGCGCCGCAAACAACCCCAGGGTTGTAACGAGTACAGAGTAGGTAAGCGGTGATGTGTAGAGGACCAAGGACGCGATTCATGATTGCTGGTTGCTAAGGGAGGTGTAGAGCCTTGCATACATATAAAAGGCGCCGGATGACCATGTACCGTGGCGAGAGATCCGTCCGTCCGTCAGCATTTTATTGTTATTTTCATTACTTCTTTGGACTGCCATCACCTTCGTCTACGTAGGCGAAATTGAAATACTACAGCATTCAGGAGTGACCCGGTGAATCCAAGCAACACATCTTGCACCCAGAAAGACATCGGGGCGGCTGTTTGCGTCACTTTTGGCGTATCTCACCTGCATCAGATCAGACGTGGAAGTCGAAGTGGCTCTTGGTGTGCCGAGGAAGCAGGAAGCGAAACGCACATTCGGCAAACTTGAAGGGGCCAGGAAGACAGGCTGCAGGGCGAACGCGGGGCCCATTTGTCAAGGCCACCTTCTTGTGACTCGAAGCCTGGAACTACCAGGTTCCGGGGGCATCGCTGAGCACTACGAGTCCTAAGAATCCTCACAGTCATCCCCCCAACTTCACACCACAGGCCGCACCAATACGGAATACCTACGCTGTACTCAGTATTAGCACTCGCTTGGCCTTGACAAAGGTACGAGGTACTCTGTACATGCAGGTCCCCCCTTCCCCCCCTCCCCCCGCGACACGCACCTAGAAAACCTGGTCACCGCCCTGTTCCTTGGTTCGCATTGTTGCCACTGTCACTACTGTCACTACTAGCACCGAGTACCGAGTACTTTCGTGTCGGCCTCCAGGTAAAGAAAGTCCTCGACAGTTGCGGTGACTCAGCCAGCTATCTCTATCTCCATCTTCACTTGTTCCACTACTGACTTCGCACTCCTGAACAGCTCTTCTTACTTCGTTCATCTCATTCTCCTCCTCCTCCTCCTCCTCCTCAAACTCACCATCCAAACTTCAGATCAGTTCTCCGCCAACCAAGCATCTGCATCTCCATCTGCATCTCCATCTGCGCTGGCGTCACATCCATTCAATTCTGCCTCCAGTCGACAGCCAACACTCGGCGCGAGACGGGCCCACCGCAGCTTCTCCCACTTTCTGCCTCCTCCAGAATTAGTTGCATTCTAAAGGGCAACCCACCAGCGACAGTTCCTCAAGTACTTGTACCTTGTATTTCCGATACCCGTTGCACCCGCACTGCCTCTCCTCTGTGCGCCACGCCCTGACCCGAGCTGTCTCCTGCGGTAACTCACAACCTGCGCCGACTTCCACACCCACACACCTTTCTTCCCAACTTTCCCGCCCCTCGACCCTTTCGACATCCATCTCCAAAACCTACCTGACCCTTCGACTCCCGGAGCCTTGTACTTCTTCAGTCTCACTGTCACCCCCAACCTCGACTTCAATCTACCTACTTCCAAGGACTTCCGTGACAACAGTCGGTTGAGACCACCGCCTCATTCGAATCCCGCACGCCTAGCCACTGGGGCCACCTAGCCGACTTCCATTGTCTCACCTGCGATTCCGCGGCCGCCCACCCACCATCACCCCTCCTCACCAGCCTGAATCCGACTTGCCATATCAGTCTCATCCCTCCCGTTCTCAGCAAGACGGCAGAGTGCCTGAAAATTGATACATTCAGTGAATAGTTGCGTTGCTTCTGCCTTGCTTGCATTGATCGCTGAATCAATTCATCCGGAAAGCGGTCTGCGCATACCTTCCGAAAGAGGTGGTCATTACCAAGCGATCACAACCCGTTCATCATATCTTCAGATTTCTCACCCAAGAACTTCTGCGATTAGTCCAACAACGCTTGTGGAAGCCTCGCGTCGTTCCGCCACTACGTCACTTTTGATATCGCCTATTTTTTGCCTTGGACAACGGGACGGGATATCGCCGGTACCCTTGTCAATCGCATCGACTCGGCACAGCTGACGGCGCATTCTGCAGTCAGACTCTATAGATTGGTCTGATATCCCTTGCGCTGCAACAGATGACTACGTCCTGACCAGCTCTTGACCTTCTATTCAATCGTCCAGGCTGATCCAGGTCTGGTCCGAACTGCTGGGACGCCTTTTCCCTGCGACATCTACCCCACCACCTCCCATTGAGCTCTCTGTTCGGTCCCAGATTCCCGATGGCTTGGTCTGCCTGACTGACTTTGATTCGCGAAAGATATCGGGCAAGCACGCTATCACATTTGATATCATCCTCACCACCAACCTCTTCCTCAGTTTTCCTTTTTCTCTACACCTAGACCATGACGAACTCCTCAGGCACGATGCCGTACATCAAGAGCGAACCTGATGATTTCGCCAACAACCCCAACCGATTCATGCGTGCCCCAAACTATGGCAACGCTCAGAATTTCAGTAACCAGTTCAACAATGCTCAAGATGCCGTCAGCATAGACCCTTCGGAGCTGTCCATGCAGAACAATTATGGCATGAACTACAATTTCGGGGCCACCAACATGGCCTCAAGTTTCAGCATGGGCAACTCCGGCTATGATGATAGCGAACTCCTAGAAAGCCTGGACTTTGGAAATCCACAAGGGATGCTTGACGATTATTCCAGCATGCCACAACAGAACAACAATAACAACCGGGTGCCAGGAGCCATGCCTATGAATCAGCAAGTCTATTCTACCACCCCAGATGGCCCTCCTATCCAAAGCCCCTACTTGGGTGGCTTTGACTACTCCCAACTCCGACAGATGGGCTCGATCCCCACACACATGCCACCATTGTCAAGTTCACAATTCGCGAAACGACCCAGCGTGCAAGCGGCCAATCGTAAATCGTCCGATCAACGGTCTCCTCTGACGCCCCGAACAGCGCAAATGGCTTCTCTCCAAATCGGAACTCCAGAATCCGGCGGGATGGTCAATGGGCGAGCAATCAGAGCACCGAGTGTCCAAAACCGACACTCCAAGACCTTGTCCGGGCAGTATGGCAGCACCCCAGGCAGCCTTCATTCATATCTGGATTCGCCATTATCCTCGCCAGGCGGTGCTGTACATCATGCCGGCATCTCCGAGACTCTCGGCTCAGCCCAACATGCATCGTTACCTGCCAAGGTCGAGAACGGTCTTGGCACTAGCAACTCAGAGAATGCGGAAGCGAAGAAACGTCGTCGACGAGCGTCACACAATGCAGTGGAGCGGAGGAGACGTGACAATATCAACGAACGGATCCAAGACTTGTCACACCTTGTGCCTCAACATCGGCTTGAGGACGATAAGGTCAAAAAGCAACTCCAGAATACCGGGCCGCTATCTCCAACGCTGGGAGCGGCGAGTATGAGCCCGCCGACTGCCGGTAGTGCCGCAGCATCGATCTTGGCAGGACCGGGTCGGAGGACGGCGGGGAACATCACGATCGGGCTCCCGTTGGAGGAGAAGGAGAAAGGACCCAACAAGGGCGATATCCTCAACGGATCGGTTAGCTGGACTCGGGATTTGATGTGGGCGCTCTATAATAAATACCAACAGGACGATGAACTAGCACAGTATATTACAGGACTTGGAGGAGCGTGGCCATTCCAGGTCACCGACGAGGAGAAGCGAATGCGTTCGGAGCTTATGGAAGCTATGGAAAAGAACGACCCCTCGTCCTTTTCATATTCTCGAGCAGATGGTAGTGGGCTTCGGGTGCCTCAGCACACCAATCTTGCCGGAGATCGGATAGGAGCGAATTCCAGTCTGAGTCCACAGAGCAACTTTGAGCTCAGCCCGGGATTCCATAGTGGTGGTAGTGGTACCAACAGTGGCAGCAATGGGGCGGGGCAACCTCAGTATTGGCATTCTGCGGGACACGGAGGGATCAGCTTCAAGGAAGAAGATGAATTTATGGAGATGTGATGACGACGAGACGATCGGCTGGCCAAGCAGCGGAATTGATGCGATTGCAATTGCGATGATTTCAGAAGCAGGGCGAGAAGCTGGAATTTATTCTATACACACCCGCAACAGGGTGCCACGGCTCTTTCATTGTCGTCAGACGCATTTACTATGGCGAATGGACGCGCTGCCGAGTATATGTGGGTTGGGAATTTTCATGGTTATGGGTTGCTCACAGTCTGTCGTTTGTGGTTTTTGATCAGGGGCAGTGTGTCTCATCTCTTTGAGGATGAGCAGGTTTTGTGCTTTGATCTTTGATACCCCCTCGCTTTCTATATCTCCTCTTCTTTTTCTTTCTCCACCTGGGATCTATATGGACTGTCTTGTTGGCAGCCAAGTACTCGATCCCTTTTCCAGCATGAAACGGAGTGGTATTCTATCAGCCTACCAGTTGCTCAGCGAATAATCTAGTATGGGAGGTAATAATATTTATGCTCGTTAGTGACCTACCCGTGTAGTACTTGAGTTTTCTGTGTTGTTACCGTGGCCTCAGCTCTCCCAGCTCTCCCAGCTCTCCCAGCTCTCCCAGCTCTCCCTGCAGCCGATACCCGGCCGCTTGTACCTGACTGCTTGTACCCGACCGGGTCAATGGACATGAGGATGCGGATTTGCCCGTAGCCAAAGACCAAAGCTCACCGGGGATTTCCTTTTCCCGGCTGCGAAGTGGTGCGAGAGCTCAATTACAATGTACAATGTACATCCATACTACGGGTGACTACCAGGTCTAGTGACTACCCTATGGGTTCCCAGTGGGTTGTAACTTGTAGGTGCTCTGTTTACGAGTTCTATCTATCGAGTAGCTCCGTCGCTCCGATTCTGGAGGCAGGCCCGCAGGCACCCGAAGGGACACTACTAGGAAATAGGAATAGGTAGGTAATAGTTGGAATTGGAGTTCGGGGTTGGCGTTGGCGTTGGCGTTGGGGGCCCCCAGTCACTTTTTAACCCCAAGCGGTTCTTTCCCTCTCGCTGTCCGCCGCCCAGTCCGCCCTCCGTCAATCATCTGCATCCGTGACCTTCTCCAGATTTTATTTTTCCTTTACCAATCTATCCCACCTCTCTGCTCCCGCTGCCTGCGATACTCCTTTCTCGCTACTGCTCATTCTCGAGCTTCACTTCCCGCTCCCCAGGCGTCATCTGTCTAGCTGATATCGAGCTTGCCGAAGCCTCCCTCTTTGCTTCTTGTTGGATATTCACTTGTGCACACCACTACCCACCGTCCCCTTACGATCCCATATCGGATAGAGCACGCAATCCGTCTGCACGCGACCGACCGACACGATGACGGAGAAACCTTTACCTTTCATCTACCAGTTTGGCGCCGGCGCCATTGCTGGTGTCTCAGAGGTGTGTTCGCGCGGTTCTAGTGGCATGCTTGCTCTCGTTGTGCGCAATGTGCTGACCTATCTGCGCCCGCTAGATTCTGTTGATGTAACTACCCTCGATCATGGCGATCATGGCACCTCGCGAGTTTGTCTAACTTTGCTCTTTCGGCAGGTATCCGCTAGATGTCATCAAGACCAGAGTGTTTGTCTCCCCCATCCTGCCTCTCCCTAAGTAGCTGTTGTCCCAAGCTCACCGGCCACCCCACCTGCATAGACAACTGCAAGGCAAAGCGCCCGTTGCAGGTCAAGATTATTACACTGGCATGCTAGATTGTTTCAAAAAGATCGTTAAGAATGAAGGAGCGTCACGCCTGTACCGAGGTATCGGCGCACCGATCATGATGGAAGCACCGAAGCGAGCAACCAAATTCGCAGCCAATGACTCCTGGGGCATTTTCTACCGGCGGTTATTCAACGTCGACAAGCCTACACAGCCTCTCGCCATCCTCACCGGTGCCACCGCTGGTGCCACCGAGTCCTTCGTCGTCGTCCCCTTCGAACTCGTCAAGATTCGTCTGCAGGATCGAGCTTCCGCAGGCAAATACTCCGGAATCGCCGACTGTGTTGTCAAGACGGTCAAGAACGAAGGCCCCCTCGCTTTATACAACGGCCTTGAATCCACACTGTGGAGACACATCCTCTGGAATGCCGGATACTTTGGTTGTATTTTCCAGGTCAAGGAGCTGCTGCCCAAGGTGGACAAGAAGAAAGAAGCATCAAAAGCCATGCTGATAGACTTCGCCTCTGGCGCTATCGGTGGCACAGTCGGTACCATTCTCAACACTCCCATGGATGTCGTCAAGAGTAGAATACAGAACACTACGAAAATCGCTGGCCAAGTACCCAAATATAACTGGGCCTGGCCCGGTCTAGGCACGATCATGAAGGAGGAGGGTTTCAGTGCACTTTACAAGGGATTCCTGCCTAAAGTCCTCAGACTGGGCCCTGGTGGCGGTGTCCTTCTCGTGGTCTACACCGGTGTCATGGATTGGTTCAGGAAAATGGGCGCGAGGCCCGTCGAATAATTTGAGGTGCTAGGATAGGGGCCCGATTGGTGGTGCTGGTTTCAAGACGTTCTCAAGTCGTTGGCGTGGCATTTAGATCAACGAAGAATGGGATACTAGAGTAGAGACATTGGAAGGCGCGCAAAGAGGTTTTTCTGGTCACAAACTATATACCCAGGGCGGATAGAATGGACTGTGGAACTCCTGGGGAGGATAGGACCAAGATCATCTTCAACTATGCACCATATTCACCTTCTCCCTGTTTAGTTCTTGCACAAAAGATCCACAAAAGTCTTTATGCTCAGCAGATTTCCCAAACAATGGGGGCACCCGGGGCCTGCCCCACGATAAAACAGACATACCCAGGTACTATCTACATCTACATCTACATCTAGTCTTAGTCTGTGTCAACGACGTCACGGGATGAGGAGGTCCGAGGACTAGGGAGCCGGCCGGTTATCCAGAAGGCAGAGAAGGGATGCGCAATGCAATGCAACGCAATGCGTTTTCCTTTTCAGGGGTCTTGCCCCCTTGTTTGCTTGTTCCTGTGCCGGATACAGAGGACTCCTAACCCTAATCCTAATCTTAATCCTACATATGCGCCGGCCGCGAATGCGAAATCCCAAAGCCCGAAATCTATGCTTACAGCTCTCCGGTCGGCCAACCGTCCATGAATGATTGACATAAGATGAGTGAGTGAATGGGTCTTGTGGTAACGATGATGATAATGAGGATGAGGATGAAGATGATGGAAATTCAGTCCCGTAGTAATACAACATTCGTCTCGTATTCTGGGAGGACATGGTGGGAGGACATTGTGGTTGTTCCGCGTGATCTGTAATGTAATGCCGCGCTCATCGCAACGTTGCACGACGTGTTCATACCCAGTGAGAGGTCACCAGCAACCAGTGTTTCTCCGCCGTTGCTGCCGCCGAGCGAGAGTGTGATGTATTGCTTCGGTATGTCGAGCTAGGAAAAGTTGATCGTTACCGGTCACTGCCTGGGCAAAGCGCACGCTTCACAAACCACCTGGAGCGCGTGCCGAGTTCAAGCTCGATGATGACTTTGGGCGGCGGACAGGCATGTTCTTCCGTTTTGACCACTACCAATGGGTCTTCTGTGTCAGGCTTCTTGTACTTCGACAGGTGCTCGAGAATATGAGCCTCTTCTGCTGACGTCGTGGACGGTAGGTCCTCGAAGTTCAGTTTGATTTGGGGTATTGGCATGGTTGATGGGACGGCTAGCCGCTTCGCTGCGTCGTTCACCTTTGGTCGCATTTCAAGCGTTTGGGTTTCCGGCTCGATGGGAGAAGAAGGCGCGGATTTCCTTTTCTTCTTGGCTTCCGTGGACAGATCTTTTGTTTGCTCACGCTCGAGGTTGAGATTACTGTCTTTCTCCTTGAGTCCATTGAGCGGGGCCTTTGCAGGTGACCATTTTCGCTCGTCCAGGGCCGACGACCAGCCCGCGCGGCGGCAGATCTCATCAATAATGAGGTCGCACTCGCCGAGTAGCTCGATGTCGACCTTGACGCCCTCTCGCTGACATCGCTCCTTGCTGATCCATATCTGCGGCACCGTAGGCGGGACCATAAACAGCATTTCATTGACGGGCGCCACTTTCAGCGAGGTCCCGATAATAACGAGCAGATCGACTTTACTCTTATCGCTGGCGAGTCGTGGAGCGTAGGAATACGAGACGTGCTCGCCGAAGAATGTCATGTCCGGTTTCAGCAGGCCTTTCATGAAGTCGTGGTGGTCGTCATCGTCGTCAGAATCTGTGTCTTCGTATTCGTGTCGCTTGCGCTTCTTCTTCCCGCTGCGGCCCCGCGGCAGCTTCTTGCTCTTATTCCTCTTGGGTTCTTCTTCCATCGAGCATTTGCATACTGGAATACTACCGCCATGGACGACCGGCATGTATTTCTTGGCGGACACTTGTTTGCCGCAGCTCATACAGCTGGCTGTAGATAGACTGCCGTGGCACTGGATTAATCTCGTACCAGATACTCCGGCGACGGTCTCCAGTCCGTCGATGTTTTGGGTGTAGTTGGTCAGTAGTTTGCCTTTGGCCTGCAAGAGAGAAATGAAAGCGTGGGTGCTGCTGTATTTCGGAACCAGGTGATAGTTCACTGGCTTGGAGCTATCCTTGACACCTTCGGACGGCACAAGACCTTGCATTCTAGGGAAGATCTTTTTAGCCTGCTTGAAGAATATCTCAGGATTGGTTTTGAAGTTGTCGATGTGGAAAAGATCTTGTGGGTCGTTGTACGGCGACCCGTCCAGAAGATTGTAGACGCCGGTCTTGGATCGAAAGTCCGGTACGCCGAGAGAGGTCGAGATACCGGCTCCAGTCAGGACGACAATATTCTTCGACTTTTTGAAGAGAGAAACTGCATGATCAATGGTGTAGTATTGGTTCAGCCTTGGGCGGACTTGGACTTTCTTGGCGGGTGATGCAACGCGGCGCGGTGGTACGGATGCTGCCCGAAGGTCGGCGTCGATTTGCTGGATACGGAGTAATTTTGATGGAGAAGGGCGTGACGGGGATGCGTTAGAGTCGTTTTCTATATCTCTGTACCTAGCAGGTGAATGGGGTGCCGAGGAGGCCATTGTAGAAGAGCTGTCAGGACTACAACGAATGGCGATAGCCTAGTGGTGAGCAAGGTGCAATGATGGCTATGCGCGGCCTTATGGAAGTAGCGGGTTCCCCGGGAATATCAGATGGCTCTCGTGACTTGGCCTGTCACATGAGTAAGGCTGAGATAAAACTGTCCTGGCTGTGATAGCCCGACTTGCGGTTGAAGTTCGAGTCCTCGGGGATAGATGCAGGCCGAGCCGACTCATATTCGAGCACGTTTGACGATATCTAGACTTGAACTGGAAGATGATAGTATATTATTTGATGAAAGGCCAGATAATGTGATGCCTTGGTGGTAAGAAGTGCGAAAAGGCTATTTTAGGCAGAAACAAGCAACAAGCTGAGGTTGGATTGTATGGAATATCTTCTCCTGAACTTGAGGCTGTGCGCTTCAGGGATGGTGGAGGGGAGGGATGAAATATGATGTCATCATGGACATGTGAGTTTGTCATGTGATCGTGTTTGGGTCGCGTTCGAGTCTGTCTCACGCGACACGCGTCGTGTCATGGTTTGACCCAGTTAAAACACCGAGTATTCTTCTTGCTTGGTGGGACCTGCGCTTGCCGCCAATGCCAACACAAACAATACGGCTTCATCTCGAGTTTTTTCCATCGACCCAAACGACCTTTGTCCCGATTGCCACATGCTGCCATCAAATTAGAAATGTGAAGGATTCATCTCTCACTACCTTCACCATGCCGTCGGCACCCTTCGCAGTTTCATCGCAGGCAAGCAAGAAGCTGAAGTCCTTCAAATCTAGTGAGAAGCTAGTTGGAGCGGAGGAAGACAAAGAAAATCAACAGCTGGAAGGGAAGAGTCCAACTAGTGAGGATGTCTCTCTCTCGCGGCCAATTCTCTCAGAAGCCAGTTTTCCTCATACTCCAGCCGTCCGAATACCCATAGAAGACCTGATTGCGAACACAGAAGATGCTTTCAACTGCACTCCTCCAAGTACAACCCCCAAAGACCATGTTACCTGGCAAACGTATCCAGATAGTTCAGATGCGTCTGGCACAGCAAGAAGTACACAGAGAAGCAGAAAGCGTGCTCGCAGCTCGTCCCCGGCGTCATCTCAATTGGGAGCCTCAGAACATTCTCCAGCCCCCAGGGATCCCATGAATCTAGACTCACTGAACAAATCGTTGCGTACGCCAAACAACGACCCCACGCAAGACCTCTGGAATCGCTACTCTGCCGCCAATGCTATTACAACCGTACAAGCCGAACCAACATTACCACAATACGCCCACTTATTGCCTTCCTCTCCGCAGACTCCAAGCACCACCGGCAAAGACAGTGGTCTGCGCCGAACTCATAGCTGTGGAGTTGAATGGCCTACTTCAAAGGCTAAAAAGAGGAAATTTGAAGCAACCGACTCACACGGACGTACAAAGGAGTTTTTCGCTGCTTCACGAAAGGACATCTTAGGGCGAGATTTGTCTAACAATACCCGTGTCGGCCTTCTGCTAGATAAGATCCAACGAAGTCTTATCAAAAAACCAGCAGCAGAGCACAGTCCGTCAAGTTCATCTCCCTTGCCTGATCGTCGATCTCAAACTCTACACTCTCCTACGAGACCACAAAGCCGAGCTCGACCACGAACAGCTCGTGCTCCCAGTGCAGCTGTTGATGCGCAGCGAGAATCGCTAGAGAGAATCGATGCACAACCCGATGAGAGCTTTTCTTCAGAGTTTAGCGATGACGGTCTTGATATAGAGGCGTTTGAGAGCGTTGAGTTCGCCATAGCTCAACAGTCGGAACAACAAGAGACAAGCCAGACCAAGGCGGGTGAAGGGATGGCGGATCCTCCGAGTGCGAGCAACCATCACGCTCCAACGACCAATGCAACATGTGCCTCCCAAGGAATAAGACCTGGCGGTCAACACGAACCAGGGGCTCTATCGGGAGCGCCGCCCACGCATGTTCAACGATGTGTTGCGCCAAAAGAAGATGAATTTGATGATGAATTTGATGACGATGAGGAATTAATGAATGGTATACTTGATCTGGCGGCGAAATATGAGTCCCAACAACAACCTACTACGAATGTGGAAAGTGTCACTTTGGACCACAGTTCATGCCAAAAAAGACCTGAAAGAGAACCCCTAGGACGTTTGGAAAGCCTTGACGAGTTTGAGAATGCCTTTGACGATGACGATGAATTATGGGACAATATTGCAGAAGCCACGCCTGCTGGCGAATCATCAAATGCAGGCTTAACGAAACATGTACGTTTTGCATAGCAATTTGCTCGGTCATAATGCTGATAGACTATATGGGACTCAATTGATAATCGAGCCATCAAACGTTATCTTATTGTCGACGTCTTCGAGTCCCACTATGAATACAAAGTCGGTCATACCCGCCCAGAAAAAGTGTGCTACTCTAGTCCATTTGCTCTCGTCCGCGGCTAATGTTTGGATAGATGCTGTCCGTCAAGGATGAAAAGACCGGAATGCGATACATCATATCATTACGCGATTCCTGGTATGACACTCGATGCACTAAAGGATCATACGTCCATGTTGTCGGCAAATTTGATCGTACGGGTCAATGCGTTATCAATGACGCAGACAATATGATCATCATCCATCCTGATCATTTAATATCTTCAACTGTGGTTGGCGACGCATTCACGTGTATGCGCCGCGCTGTCCTTCAGGACCGAGTCAAGGCAACAAGTGCAGCGACCACCCCCCAGGTTTATGGCTATATTCTCCACGAAGTCTTCGGCCAGGCCCTGTCGCTCAACAAGTGGGACCCTTCATCACTGAGAGATATCATCGACAGGATTCTTCCCTCCTTTCTTGAATCGCTATACGAGATCGGTGTACGCACTCAAGACGCCACAGAATATCTTCTAAGCAAGACTCCAGAGATGATGGCCTGGGCCAGCGTTTTTGTTAGTGATGACTTTACTGGTGATTCCGTGATCCGTGATCGAAATGGTGTGCTTGTTCCAACCAACATCAATAAGGTTCTAGAACTTGAAGAGCATATCTGGTCTCCTATGTATGGCCTCAAAGGGAATATCGATGCTACCGTCCAGGCTCAAATGAAATTACCAAATGAAGCAGACAGCAGAACATTGGTCGTCCCCTTGGAGTTAAAGACGGGCAAGAGAGACAACGTAGAGCAGCATCGCGTGCAGACTGCTCTGTATACACTCCTTCTTACTGATCGATATGACATCAATGTCGCCTCTGGTGTTCTCTACTACATGGAGACGTCAAAGACTTTCCGTGTGGAAGGTATAAGGAATGAAATTCGCCACATGGTAATTGAACGCAACGAATTGGCTTGTTATGTCCACGACAAGCTCGCTCTCCCACCGATGATCAAGAAAGAGCATATGTGCAAGAGCTGTTATTCCAAGGCAGCATGTTTCACTTACCACAAACTGTCAGAGAATGGTGATGGCGAGACCAGTGGGCTTGGAGAGAAGTTCAACGAAAGCACCGGTCATCTTTTGCCAGCACACCAGGTATTTTTCAAGAAGTGGGACGATCTGCTGACGAAAGAAGAACGAGACACCATGAAGTTTCGTCGTGAATTGTGGACAATGTTAAGCTCGGAACGGGAAGCAGTCGGTCGTTGCTTTTCGGAAGTTGTTATTCTACCCGGCTCTATTATCGAGAACAGGGAGAACGCAAAGATCAATAGGTTCGAGTACACCTTCGTCAAACACAAACCTAAAGCCGGGTTTTCCTTCACGGAGTCTCAGATCACCATAGGGGAACCAATTGTCATATCTGATGAAAAGGGGCATTTCAACTTTGCAGCGGGCTATGTTACTAATGTACGTCCAAATAGAGTGGTCGTCTCTGTTGATCGAAGATTACAATATCGCCGTCGAAAGAAGGTAGATTTTGATCCATCGACTAATCAGGTTTTTTCGGGTACCTTGGGTGCAGACTACTCTCCGTCTTCTTTCTCAATCGATACAGAAAGCCCGACTCTTTACCGGATTGACAAGGATGAATTTGCCAATGGGATGGCAACAGCACGAAATAACATCATTCGTATCATGGAGAAAGACCTGTGGCAAGCCAGGGAGCTTAGGCAATTAATTGTCGAAAACAAAGCCCCAGAATTCAAAATCTCACCCACAGCTTACACCCTAACAGGCCCAGCTTCCCAACAAAGCCTTAATACCGACCAACGGAAGGCAATTGAGAAGGTCATGAGCGCAAAGGACTATGCCTTGGTATTGGGAATGCCTGGCACCGGGAAAACAACAACCATTGCTCATATCATCCGAGCACTTGTATCACAAGGCAAATCAGTCTTGCTTGCTTCTTACACGCATACAGCGGTAGACAATATCCTCTTGAAGATCAAGAACGATAAGATCCCTACTTTCCGCATTGGGGCCATCAATAAGGTCCACCCGGACATTCAATCATTTGCAGATGTGTCGGGGATCCCAAAACGATCTCTTGAAGATCTACATGCCTCATGGCAAGGAAGCCAAGTGGTTGCTACAACCTGTCTTGGTGTGAACCACGGTATTTTCAATGCTCGAACATTCGATTATTGCATAGTGGACGAAGCCTCTCAAATCACATTACCTGTTTGTCTGGGTCCGATCCGAATGGCTAGAACCTTCATTCTTGTTGGTGACCATTATCAGCTACCACCCCTTGTTCAAAATAAGGAAGCACAAGAGGGTGGTCTGGATGTCAGTCTATTCAAGTTGCTGTCAGATGCCCAACCGGATTCTGTCGTGAATCTGGAGCATCAATATCGTATGGCAGAAGACATCATGTTGCTCTCGAAGGAACTTGTCTACTCCGGGCGAATTAAGTGCGGGAACGAAGCTGTGGCCAAGCGATCATTGGAAATACCGGATCTGGATGGTGGACTTGCTATGCATCATATTACTGCATCGTCTTTACCCAGGTCCTCAAGCTCTACAAACGTTTGTGTCTCTGGTTCCACATGCTGGCTTCGAAAGTCACTGGCTCCGGATGCTCGTTGCCTCTTCTTGGACACTGACAGCATTACCTTCCTCGGAGCTAAGCTTGAAACTGCTGCTGGTCCTCGAATCACCAATTCCACGGAATCAGCACTGACAACTCAACTCGTCACAGCATTGATACATTCCGGCGTTGCACCACGAAACATCGGTGTTATCACATTTTATCGATCGCAGCTTGCCCTCCTTAGGAGTGATATCAAGGCAAGTGCTGGAAGCAGTGCTGCAAGCGAAGTCGAAATGCATACAGCAGACAAATATCAGGGCAGGGACAAAGAGGTCGTGATCTTGAGCTGTGTCCGGAGCAATGAGAACAATCATGTTGGGGATCTTCTGAAGGATTGGAGACGAGTCAATGTTGCAGTGACACGAGCTCGTAGTAAGCTTCTCGTCATTGGGAGCAAGTCCACTCTCGCAGGGAGTGGAGTCCCCATATTGCAAGGTTTGACTAAAATCATGGGTGAGAAAGGATGGATACTAGATCTTCCTACGGGCGTGATTGAATCACATTCCTTCGAGGGAGTAACACAAGCAACTGGAGCTACTCAATTGAGCCTGGCAGGGCATGGTGAGAAACCCCGGCCTACTCTTGAAGCACGAGGAACACGGCATTCGCAGGGAAGAAACAGACCACTGCAAGCAACAAGTGGTAATACTACTCAGAGCCTAAATAAGAGATCACCCGAGGACCCACGAAATGGCTCTGTCCGGAAACCGAACGTAATTGCTCGAGGAAACAAGATTAGGAATGTGCAGAAACTGCTGCGGCATGACTCAGTCATGAGGGACGTACTAAACGAGCTCGACCTGGGTATCGACGAGAACACGCCGCATGCAACAAATGGGAAGGAGAAGGTGGAATCCGAAATTGAACTGGATGGGGGTTTTGAACCTGCGGACTTTGGCGTGTTCTGAGTGGCGCTATTTTGACGATTGACGGTATGTTGAGCAAACCACACACGGTTTACTATGTGTGTTTGGATATGACTCTGTCCTTACGCACCAGTTGTTTATCTCTATCACAAGGGTTGGACAAGAAATGGTTTATAGGATAAGGCTTTCTACAAATTACTCTTGAAGTAAGCTATAATTGAGACCGGTGGTACGACTATTCTGGCCAACCTTCTGCCACGTCTTAGGCAAACGACGTACCTTGGTAAGAAGCCTTTCTTTTCATCGAGGTACAACTGCGACAGTGTCCAATAAAATAAGACCCTGAGTGCGATATTGCAGATCCATAGGTAGTGGAAGGAGTTCTAAAATGTATGATGTTATGCGTTATTATGAGAAGGCTGAATAGAATACTTTCGTCTGACGGAAGAGAAGCCCCGCTATGTGTCACGTGATGATAGCTTAAGGCAAGTACAGACAACAAATAAATTTGGGCGTCAGACAATCTCGTTTTAATTCTGGATCAAAGATGGAGAACGATTGCCGATCGCAACTCCACTTGAAGTCTTGTAGCTGTTCAGCTGCAACCTTGATGGCTGCAGTCCTGCTCGTTTTCTCCCACACACTGCTATGTGTGCTTTGAGCTGATGACTGTCACCTTCTTCCCATTATCACCCTAGAAAATGGCAAGTGCCCTTGCCATGCTCACCGCTGGTGTAGGCGCTGCCGCCGAGATCCCTCTAACCACCCGAGAGGCACTGTCGGGCATCTTTGGCTCGATCTCGCTCGCCTGTTGGATATTCCTTCTCGTGCCCCAATTACTCGAAAATTACCGCAACTCCTCCGCCGAAGCCATCAGTCTCGCGTTCATCTTCGTCTGGTTCATTGGTGACATCGCGAACCTTGCCGGCGCGCTCTGGGCAGGACTGGTGCCCGTTGTGGTTGCAATTGGAGTGTATTTCTGTATCGCAGATGGTGTCCTAATCAGCCAATGTCTGTACTACGGAATCAAAAATAAGAGGAAGGAAGGAAAAGCATTGTTGAACACAGCGGCGTCTTCGTCTAGCGCAGACGCTCAACAGCCAGCACGGGAGAATGATGAGGAAGAGCCTCTACTCAAACGCACCCGGACGAACAGCATCACAATTCCAGGCTCGGCCGATAACAGACGACGAAGTAGTGCAAGTGCCAGGCGGAGGAGAAGCAGTGCTGCTCGTCAAGATGATCAACTCGCGCAGATTTTTGAGGAGAGCGACGATCGAGGTGGTAGACTTTGGTTCAAAAATGCAATGAGTGTTATCGCCATTGGCGTGGTTGGTGCCGCAGGCTGGGCGATTGCGTATGAATCAGGTGCTTGGAAACCCACCGCCACTTCTACTGGCACGGATGGAGAGAAGATGGCGACAGGAGCCCAGATTTTGGGTTATCTCAGCGCCGTCGCCTATCTCGGAGCGAGGATTCCTCAGATTATTAAGAATGCGACGGACAAGAGCTGCGAAGGTATGAATCTCGTTTTGACTGCCTGGGCGTTCTCGACTGACATGGAGTGCAGGCCTTTCACTTCTCTTCTTCATTTTGTCTCTTCTGGGCAACCTCACTTATGGCGCCGGAATTCTGTGCCATTCAACAGAATCAGGCTATGTTTTGAAGAATCTGCCTTGGCTGATTGGCAGCCTAGGAACGATGGTTGAGGATGTGACCATTTTCGCTCAATTCCACATGTACAGAGTTCCAGATCAGTCGACATCGGATGAAGCGGTCACCTGAGTTTGGGAGGCTCGGAATGTATGATTATGGGAGATATAGGTCATTGTGAATAGCTCTTTGGTCACATGTCTTGGGGAGGCTTGAGAAGCCTGCTATCTCAACAGTCGCAAACGAAATTGAAGGCACGATTCGAATGGGATGGCAACACGGCACATCAAGCATGCGGTTACCTAATTGTACCTACAAAAGCCGCTTTTGTATACTTAATGGATAGGTTAGTTTGCTTTGGCTAAATTTAATTGACCTACGGTATGCTTCGCTATTGTCTTGAGGGAGACTCCGGGCTTCAACTTAGATGATCCACATCGTATCGAGATCGAGGGTGAAGGGACTAGGAGCCAATGTATGAACCCGAAGTACCTCATGTATAGGAGACGTCCACGAGATGTCCAGGTGAACATTATCAACATTGAAGAAATTCTAGGCCAAAAAACATAGTAGGGTACCCCTGTGTCCAGCATGTGTAGCAGCCCCCAGGAGCCTAGCACACATGACCGCAGAAATCTCATTCTTGAAGACTGGGACTGAGACTTTCTTGGAACATACCGTACCAGAAGGTATCATTGGTCTTTCTACAGTCCTGACTCTTACTTAAGTTGCAGCAAAAGCGCTGCAGCTCAGCCACTGTATGGTGTCAAAAGTCCCTTGGCCATGTCCACAACTACTCAAAATGGCAGGACACGGCGCGACTCTGCCCTAACGCCAGTAGCACAAGGGGCTGATGTTCCCCAGTGTATCTGATTGGACCCCTGGGGAGTCTGTATACGCTAATATGGATGGTGTGCGTTGATAGGATATGTGCTGAAAACTCTCAAGGCGGCCCAGGCTTGCGGTGCCAGATCTGCCCTGGTCCTGGCATTCATGATCGCAATACCATGTATGTGAGTTCGTCCGGGATTTGACAGAGGGCGTTCACTTGGCTTCTCTCATGCTTCACCTTGCGTCCACCTCAACACTTGTTCGTGCAGCAATTCTCCTCCTATCCTTCGAGACTTGAGGTCACTGACATGGAAAATACGCCAGGATAGCGGGACAAGTGCAAACACTCCCACTGAGCGTGCTGTTCTCATCGATAGTCCTGCTTCCTCTACTTCCTCTCACCTGAACACATCAAGACGTATCAACGCCACTAGAGTGAATAAGCAGAGGTATTAAGAGTGGGCTAAGCCTCGCAGGGCCGATGGCTGACGGTGTTTAAAAAGTCAAAACACGCTCTGGCTGTTGACCCACCTTTCAGACGACAAGCAGATCAGATCAGCATATGTTGCAGCATTTGCTTGCCCATCGGTTCATGGCAATCACTACCCTGGCACCTGAATATCATGTCTCCAATCGTTGGCAAGATGTAAAAGTACTGCCCGCCATATGGACGAACACGAGATCTCGTGGTAATAGATCTTGTTCCTGGATTCAGACTCGACGCCGTAGGGAGTCTCGGCCTCGCTTCGTATAGCAGTCTTTTTGACACGGCATCGACATTTCAACGCGCATTGCGCCAACCATGGCCAAAACCAGTCGTTGCAGCCCACACGGTAAGTGTTGGGGCAGTGGGCGAATGAAAGGAGGAACCACAGAAGTTTGCCTTGAACTGTCTCTACTTTCACGTCCCGGTCCCGGCCTCGGCCTCAAGATCCAAAAACCCAAGCAGATAGCGGGAGCCTATCGAAGCTAAAAGGTTTCCATAAGCGAATAAGGTCCAGAATGTCGGGAGCTGAGGTTCGTATCCAAACAGTGCCAAGGCCGGCGGAGGGAGATTGAGATCGCAGGAATACGAGGCGGAATCCCAACCACGCGAATCAAGCAACCCAGCTTAACTCCGAGTTTATGGGAAAGCTTCTTTGCTGTATTTCTGCAAGCCGAATTGTCTGTTATCGCTACCGAAGATAGGACAGGGGAGTGGGAATTCTAGATCGGACCCAAGCACCATGCGCCTGGCCAGTGGCCCGTGGTCCCTTCAAGCGGGCTGGGTGCCATGTCAAGCCCTCCGCAATAGATGCCGCCTCCTCAGCGACAATTTGGGGGAAATACGCCTTGTGTGAATAATCCAAGAGAAGGGGAGGTGGTATGGCTAGGTTAAAGGGCGTATATTAACCTGCTTCAGTTTCCGAAGCATGCATGCTCTTCTTCAAATCAGGACACATTTGTCAGCATTTGTTATACATCTCCTTCTTGAAGAGCCAATCTTGATAGACACATTCATTTAGATTCTGGGATATGGCATTCCCAAAGAGTAGATCCATCCTTGCCCTAGCGGGTGTTTTGACCACGGTGGTGGCCCAAGAGGGATGTGGAAGTAAGGGCAACAACGGAAGGACTGCTTCTCCGAACCGTTCTGACTATTCTCCATAGGTTCGTTCGTTGCTTTCGGATACGCGGGGCAAAACTTCTGGAACTGCGATCCATGGATCGAATCCGCCATGGAGCCATACCTCGCATGGTACAACGGTACCACCAGCATCACGCACGGCGGCGGAGACTGCAACGACACGACAGTGTTCAAGACGATGAAAAACGCTTTCGCCATCGGCGGCGTCACCGTTCCGGGGAATGACAGCCTCACGCGTGTTGCGTACGACAAAAACCCTTACTACATCTGGTTCCCTAGCGCCAGTGGTGCAGACATCGCTATCGAGGTCCAATCCAGCTCCGACAGGTGGTACACCGAGCTGCAGCATTGGGAGCTAGGTGCAACTAAGAGTGGTGATGGATATGACCTGACCGGCACGTTCATTGGCGAGGTTCCCTCCAGCAACTACTTCTACTGGCCTGGAACAGATTGCCGCGAAGGAGGTGATATCTGGCCAAACTCGGGCTACAAGGAGGGTGACGAGTGGGGCTGGACTCTTTCTGGTCATGTCTCGCCCGAGGCAGCGGAGATTGAGATCTTGTATACGCTCCTTGAGAGTGATGGTGAGTCAATCCTGCCCCCTCCTTTTCTTGTCTGCATTTTCGAGAAGCGTGTTCTACATGAGCTGGCAGACTTTGTATCGCCTTTGACAAGGAATACTGACATCGCACCTCAACTCCAGGCCTCACAACAACTACCTCAGTGAAATACACCGGCGCCGCAGGGGCGGACGGCGGCCCACGCCTCTCCACCACCGGCGAATTTCCTACCAGCGATGCCGTATACAAGGCTCCAGAGGACCCATCAGACCCAAGTCCTCCCCCCCCAGGAGCTAGTGGCAGCTCTTCATCTGGTGATTCATCAGCAACAGCAACCGCAACAGGCTCCGGAAGCAGCTCGTCGTCGACCAGCACCAACGGCTCTTCAGGCAGCTCTTCTACAAACAACGCTGCAGGAATTACTGCTGTAGACAAGAGCGCGAGCTTTTTGGGAGTATTGGCATTACTTGCAGGTGTTGCTTTTCTAGTTTAAACTTTTGGAGGCAGTTTTTGCTGCGGCTCTAGTCGTGCTTCGCCTGCTGTAAAATGGGGTTGAGAAGTCGGATTGGCAAGCAGGGCCGTGAAGCGGAAGACGACGACTACCGTGAAGAGAAATCCGTGTTGTAACGTTAAAGCATGGCGTAAAATCAAGTTCGGAAAGTTCGGAAACTTGCTGCAGAGCGCGATCAGTGGGGAGTACGAAGATGAGCGAAGGGGAGTCAATTGGTATTCAACCAAGGCGTTGTTGCAGGACGCCGCACGGCTGGTCATACATCAGCCCGCCCACTACTCACTATTTTAGCATATCAAAAGCTAGTTGGCTAGCTCGTTCATCGCGCCAGATGTTCCCCAAAGCCGAGGACCTGCCAATCTCCGTTTCCCCTTGAGATGATCAATGGATACATCGGCTTCCCCCACATATACATTCCAAAATAGGTTATACGGAGTGATACCAGGAGTCGTCTATGCGTATTACTTGCCTGTCAATGTGGAAATCTTTTGTATCGACAGCCAACTGTAATTTGTAGGTCCTGGCTCTTGATCTCTTGAACGACAGGGGAGATCACGTGCCTCTCAGCCTCGCCTGGTTACCCCTTTTCTCCCCAGCCGGGCCACACTCATGTTGAACCCAGTTCTCCACACAATTTGAGCAACCCCAGCAATCTTTCTCACGTGTTTGCAATAGACATAAACCGGCATAGCATGGCATCTAAGAAAAATGAGATCCAGGCCCAATTCTTTGATCGGATCCAAAAGTAAGACCTTCCTTATGATGGAGCACCTTGTTGACCGTGGACAGCTCACGTGAATTTTCTGCAAAGCACTTTTATGCGAGGCTGAAAGCTTTCCACAAGAACAAAGCTGGCATGATAGAGGACTCTAAGAAAACACCAGCTAGCAAATTGCCGATCCCTATCCTCCTTTGCTGTAGCTGGCCAAGACATCGGCGGCTCTCTCGGTACTACTGTTCACAGCTCGGGGAGCATCCGAACTTAGTCCGAGTCCGACAAGGCTGAGTGTGGAGATGGAGAAATCACTCCACTACTAACATGGGTTGCATAGAATGACAGCTATTTGGAGACGCCGTCAATATTCTAGGACATATGTTTGGATTTATGTTCTTGATCGCGGAAGCCTTGGCATCAATGCATTGCGTTGCATCCTCGAGCTGGCTCTGCCACTACCGTGTCTCCATCCTTGCCCAAAACTAGGCTTCCAAGCAATCATTCAATTGTCGTTCTTTCAGTCCTATCTGTTGCAAACTAACGGCACAATTTTCTTATTTCTAGGGAACTTGACGATTAGGTGAGTGAGAACTCCCAGAAAAATGTCTGGGAAAACATCATCGGAAGCGTCGTAAGCTAGAACAGAAGGGTTTTATTCATCATGGTAGAGGGGAAGCAAGACGAGGTTTGATTAGTCTCACGGTCGGGCCGAACTTGCATGTCCCATTCCGAAGCGACGAAGTCCTCAAATGAACCTAGACATCAACATCAACATCAGCATCATACGTCGAATTCTATGCGCGCATTCGTCCGAGAAAAGGTGATATTCTGCTGACAAATCTCATCGTACAACCAATTTGGTGATAGCCTCGAACATTGGATATGGACATGTTGAGGTGTCGTACATGGTGGCTTAATCAGCGACAATGGCGTTTGACGGACTTTAAGACCCTGAGCGGTTCGTGCCTCATCTGATACATAGCGTGTATACCCAATAAGCCCTCCGATATGCGCAGCCCACAAGCGGTTTCAACCTCTTTCGGACGAAAGTTGAGATTGCGGAAGGAAATCAGTCTCATAATAAGATGAACCTCTGAGCCTCGCTTATTTCTATGTCAGCAACTTCATCTTGGCCCTTTGACCGAGTTATCTTTACCGACTTAAGTCAGAATTCGAGACCCTGCGAACAGAATGCGTGTTTTCGTAACGGGGGGTGCTGGCTTGATTGGCCGTGTTCTCGTCAAAGAACTCCTTGACCATGGCCATCAAGTCCTTGGACTTTCTCGTAGCGCTGCCAACGCGGAGGCACTGACCAAGGCCGGGGCCGAAGTTCACCAAGGTGATTTGGAAGACCTCGAGAGCTTGAAAAGCGGTGCTCGTTCCACAGACGGCGTCATCCACCTAGCCTTCGTGCATGACTTCAGCGACTTTGCGAGATGCGTCAACATCGATAGGGCAGCCATTGGGGCTATGGGTGAAGCTATGACTGGGACAGGAAAACCTCTCATCATTGCTTCAGGGACATTGGCGATATGCAATGGGAAGCTGGCGACCGAAGATACGGACCCTGAACGCGACAACCCTATGGCGATTCGTTATTTATCGGCTGATTTGGTTTACCAACTTTCAAAGGAGAAGCAAGTACGAGGCTCAGTCGTCCGTCTAGCACCAGTTGTCCATGGGACTGGAGATTGGGGTTTTGTTCCAATGCTCATCGGCATAGCGCGGAAAATTGGCTATGCCCCATACATTGGTGATGGCTCAGAGCGATGGCCTGCTGTCCATAAAAAGGACGCAGCGGTGGTATTCCGCCTTGCGCTGGAAAAGGGCGCGTTTGGCTCGACTTACAATGCTGTTGCTGAACAAGCAATACCGACCAAGGACATAATGACGGCAATCGGCAAGCGTTTCCAGCTCGCAGTCAAAAGTATACCTCCCAATGAAGCGGCAGAAACGATGGGTATAATGGCACACCTCCTCGCATTGGACCAACCCACATCCAGCGAGAAGACACAAAAGGAGTTGGGCTGGAAGCCATCGCAAATCGAACTTCTGGCTGATATAGAAGCGAACTACTAAAGATATACGCAGTTCCAGCACGGTCAGCGATTAGGTGATTACCATAAGCGGGGTTGTCCCGTTCGAGCATAGGTCGACAAATTTGAGAATTAGTGGTGGTGCTGGTGGTGGTGCGGCTTATGGATGAGTCTTGTATGGCGAGTAATCAGTGTAGGACGGTAACTAAAATCACTCAACTTGTGCGTTCACATGCTTTCCTCCCGATGGAGGCCATTATTTCTCGCAGGACTCAAATCGAAGGACACCATAATGGGTCGTGCTAGACTGGACGCAAGTGACTCCTAGTCTCTGGAATCGACTGCACGTCATTTGTAGAGACTGGCGAGGTGGTGTTGCACCAACGCCGCTGTTGCTGCTACTGCTGCAAGGTGGTACGTGGTACGTCACTCGTTGATGATTATTAGCAGATCACGAGGAAGCGAGAGCAGGAGGAAGGCGTGAGTGGGTGGGTGTCTGCACCTTCTGAAACAAGGGTTCGTGCCAAGGCTGCCCTCTCAAGTGTCACCTTTCCAAGCGTCACAAGCCAGTGGCACCGGCCCATCAAATGGAAATTTCACTCGTCTCGCTTAAGCCTGGGGGTAGCCGGGGCTGTGTGGGTGCCGACGGGGGCTTGCTCATAGGCCATGACCGCCCAAGGGCCAACAGGCATGAACCACTGAAGTTAGACGGCCGGTTCCTGCTGCTCAGACCACTGCCGCGGCCACCCGAAGATCAGCCACTACTAAGATTTAGGTGGGAAGACCCGTAACTTCTAGGTGCCACTCCGCCTAGAAGGATACCACCGCCCACCTAAAACTTGGTCCTCGGCAGGGTGGCAGTCCAAAACCTGCCGATGCCACAGCATGTCGCCTGTCGCCTGTCACAGGAAAATCTCTTTGTTCTGTGCCTGGTTTCTTCTTCCACTTCCATAATTATTCCGTAGTTGGTCTCCTCCTCTCCTCCTCCTCCTCCTCGTCACGCTATTCCTGTCCACCTTCTTTGTCTTCTCTTGTCTCATCTCCTCTGTCGACTTCATTCTACTCATTCTGCTACACCCTTTTACCCAATCCATCTGTCTCTACTCTTTTCAATCGTTGCGGCTGGTGACGCTTTCGTTCGTTGCATCAACCCCTACCACCCGACAACGCTCGCTTGCACTGCCTTCAAACATTCGATCCACATCCACGCCTCCGTGCCGTACATACTGCAACTCCCGAGCGAGTCCAACCTTTTCCGCCTCCCAACAATCCACTCGAGTTTTTCCACATCCTTCTTCCTTTGACCATTTCCATCAGTAACATATCATAATTTCATCATGCACAAACTTCAGATCCTCTTCGCCGGCTTGCTCTTCGCATCCGCGGCATCCGCCGACCCTTTAGACGATGCAATTGCGCTCTTTAAACGACAGACCGTCAATTTGTCCACGGGTGGTACGAGCAGTGACACCAGCTCAGACACATCTACGCCGCCCACCTCTTCGCCAACACCTACTCCCTCGACTACCCCGAGTGTGGTGACCGAGTCGTCGACCATCACCACATCAATCACTCCATCCACTACAGTGATCGTCACAACATCCACCCGTACGCCAACCAATTCAGAAGGAAGTGTTACCACTACTGAGGTGGAAACATCTACCGTCGCCACAGAGACACGGACACCAGATTTGACTTTGATCACGACCAGTGCCACTCAAGAGGTCATCACGACATTTACTACCATTAGTGATGGAAGCACATATCAAGTCACAAGCACCGGCAGCAGTGTGGTACCAGTCACCACAAGTGTAGACCCAGCTTCTCTGACCGGCGGAGACGGCAATGGTGGTGGGTCTGGTGGCCTCAGCGAGACGTCCAAGAAGACCATCGGAGGAGTGGTTGGTGGTATTGGCGGTGCTCTATTGCTTGCTGGATTGGCCTACACTGCCTGGCGCATCTGGGGGAAGAAGAAGAATCTCCATGACGATGACCTCTACGATCCCAATCTCAATCAAGATAAGCTCAGTGCAACCACTGGTTCTGACAACACTCCCTTCCGGTCGACCCTTGATCAATATCATCAACCGGGTCCAGTCAACACAGCATCCAATTTTTAAGTCGAGCGACTGTTATCTTCCAGCCTCCAGGTCCGAGGTTGGCACACCCATCTCAGGTCCATAATTTGGATTTTAGAGCATTACGAACGCCATGATTGTGTACAGGCAAAATGTTGGTGCAAACTAGGCCTCTTCAACGAGTAGGACTCGTTTCTCCCATTTGCAGCATCAGCTCTTTGATGGAATCTTACAGATGCATCATCGTCAGAGACGCCATATTGCTGGAGCGTTATTGCATGAAGTGGAGACAAGATCGGTTATGGTAGTATAATACATAGTTCTTGCTACCCCGTCTCAGGCGTCCTGGGTTTTGATAATTGCGAGCATTTCCCAACCCAAATTTTTCTGTACCTGCATGAGAACGGCCCGAATCCTCCTTCAATTGTCCAACCCGACAAAGCCGATTGTCCCTAAGACACGTGCTCACAATTCTGTTCCTGGATAATCGCATTCTTCTCAGGCATCTGACTCTGCATCTGGTCATAATTGCGTATGCTCGTACCCACGTTGAAAGCCACCGACTCCACCTACATCATAACAATAGACACTCATCGCATCGCGAGACAGCTGTAGCTATGCCTAAAGTTAGCGCGTGAGGCCGCGTACCCCCATGGCGGTAGCACGTGATATGCCAAGACAACTATTTAATGAGCGGAAGAGGACTAGTGAATTATGGACGCGGCAAGCCATTTTCGCGACTTCATCCGCGTCCCGCGTCCTCCAGGTCGAGTTCCATTACATGACACCCATTCTGGCGCACAAACGACATACCTGTGCTCGTCCCTTCATGCTTGCACGACAGTGTTCCAACTCGAGGTCTAAAAGAAGTCCTGCTTAACGTCTGTGATACTGAGCAATGTTCTCGCTGTCGCCGCCCCAACCCAGCCTTTTCTTCGCCGCCAATCGTCCTCGTTTCTCCTCCTACACGCCACAGACACCCTCACCATTGCGCACCTCAAGGAATGCAAACTTAATGTCACATTCGGGACAGAGAAATGGCACATCAACACAGGCACCTCTGTTGAACTCATCACCACTAGCCAGCAAATTTGGAGGTGTGGAGACCAAGGAAAACCAGAATAGCACCGAGCCTGCAATCGAGCCCAACCTTTTGCAGACTCCAGCCGCCAAACCCAGAGATGTCAATTGGAACACGTCTCAACTGGTCACTCCGCCTGACTCTTCCTCGAATTCTCAAGTTCAACCTCAACCAGGTCTTGATCAGCAATCGGCTCTGACATCTCCTTCGTTCACTTTTGCCTTCGACGCACAAACCTCGACATCTGCAAACAAACCCCTATCACAGTGGGAATCTCGTGCCCGCAGTGCTAGCCCCGCAGCTAGCCTTGCCCGTCATGCTGCTGATGGCAGGGAGAAGAATAAATCGCAATTCTTAGACAGGATCAGACGGCGACGAGACGACAGCCGTGCGGACAACACGGGCGACCAGGTTCTGAGAATGGACTTTGTCAAAGAGCGGAGGCTGTGGGAGCATGAGATGCAGAGACGAGCACTCTTGGAGCAATCTGTCGACCCGGAAATAGACGTCGATCTCGAAATTGATGCTGAGATGATGCAGGACTCAGCGGATCAAGCTCAGATGTCACCTCCTCAGGACCACGACATTGACCAAACTGAGTTGGCATCGAACCTCAGGGAGTTGCAATCAAGGAATAACAGCCAAGAGTTTCTTGCCGATGATATCGATGGAGACGAGTACGACGCGCTCTTCATGGAGATCTTGTGTCAGGATCAAACCCATTCTTTTGATCACGGACCATCTCAAGTTCAGAATGCTCACCCTACACCAAATCAATCCCAACAGCGACACGCCCAGGGTTGTACTCGAGACCACCAACAGCCGTTTGATTCCAGAATGGATTTGTCATGATCGTTGCCCATGCACGCTGGATTCACTGTGAAGGAAAAGAGCCGTACTAGTCAATGGAAGTGTATATCTCGCAGTGTTGCTGAACCAGTGTCGGAGCCTCGCGCTAGAAAACCTAGTATTAATCGAAATCAAAATCAAAATGAGCAGATGCTGCTTTACCAGCGGTCTCTATGATCTACCAATGATTGCTGAATCGTCCCACGCTTCATGTTTCATGTTTCAATCTTGGAATCATTGCTCGGGCTTCTTGTATTGATCTGTTTCGTCAAGCCACGTCGACATCTATAGAAGCTATGTGAGGAGGAAAGTCGAAGCAAGGGAGCAAAAGTCCAGACGTGAACTCTGGCAGCCCATGCCACGGCGCGTATACAATTCTATAACTGGCCTACATATCATTGTGTCGGACAGCCATCCTCCATGCCGTCCGGCCCATCGCCCAAGCCGAGCCCCGGCATGCCCATTCCGGGGAAGGGATTCGCAACGAGATCCTCCGGCGGCGCACCCTCGCCCTGCATCTGCTGCATTTTCTCCCAGATGAACTCGCGGCACTGCGGGTTGTCATCGCTGTAGCCTTTCTCCTCGAACTTGGCCACGATCTCGTCCACGATGACGCGCTGCCGCGTGAAGCGCTCGTACTCCGCCGGTGCCAGCTTCGATGCCGGCGGTTTGTTCTCGTCCAGCCACGTCGGGTATTTGGTCGACAGCTCTTTCATCGGCTCGTACAGCATTTCTTTGTTCGTCAACTGCTCCATCATCCCCAGGAACATCTTCGACAGGTCGCCCTCAGATCCGGCGCTACCGCCTGCGCCGCCGCCACCTTCCGAGTCTAGGGCGCGAAGCATTTCGGCGAGCATGTCTTCCTCCGATTTGGCGGCGGATTTCTGCGTGGCGCCTGATGCGGCGGCTGAGGAGGATTCCATTCGCGCCATTGTCTTGCGGATCGTGTCTTCGAACGAGTCGGCCGGTTTAGCCTGTGATTTGGCTTTGGATTTCGAGCCGGACTTGGGTTTGGAGCTTGATGGCTGTGTTGAGGATGTCTCATCGTTCGCCCGCGACTTCTCGGGGCTTCTTGACTTCGACTGCGACTCTCGACGGTCGCGCTCCTGCTCGGCAACGTCGACCACCTTGTTCCCGGCGTCCTCACCCAGGATGGCCTTGAGCATGTCCTCCGGCTGAACGCCTTGAGCTTCCATCCTCTGTGTAAACTCTTCTAGCTCCTGGCCCATCTTAGCAATGTCTTCGGGTGAGGCAGCCGACGCGGCGGGGTCCATGGAAAATTTCGACATGACACTCGACATCTCAGCCGTTAGCCGTTCGAGGAACTCATCTTCGGACTCGTTGGGCTTGGGGCCTGGTGGGATGGGAATGTCTGGAGGAAGCGCTGGAGCCGCGGTGGCAGCGGTGGTTTCTGTCGTTGGCCTGCCGGGTCCAGATGATGAGGGTATGGGCTCCTGGGGAGATTTGGTCGCGGCAGCCATTGGTTGCGAGGAGGTCGCGGCGGAGAATTGGTCGAGCACATCTGTTCAGTCATAAATATTGCGACCGGCACCATGTGAAATGATCATCCTCAGAATGGTGCTTACCGTCAAGGTCATCAAAGTCTGGATCAGAGTCGTCCTCAACGGCCACGTCAGGCGGCTTGGATTCTGTTGGCTTTGTCGGTTCAGCCATAATTGAGGTGTTCAAAGGAGGTTCTTCTTGTCCCGAAGGACAGTTCTTGTGCTGGACCTTGGTCTTGAGCTCTATGCAAGTCTAGTTGGTAAGGCCTTCGACTTTGGGTAGGGAGTACGGAGTACAGTGGGTGACAAATTGCAAGATGTTTGCCAGGATTGAAATCGCTGATGACGAGGTTGCGGGGTAATGTTGTTCACGAATCCCTGAGTGGCAGGCTTAGGGAATCTGAAATACTATGAATAGGGAATTGAATTCAGTGTTTCCCCTGAGCTCGGAAGAACATGCGTTTTAACACCCTCCCAAAGGCTGGGATACTCGTTAGGTTCGCCGAGTAGTTGACTAAGGTTGAAATCGGAATCACCATCTAGTTCATGGTCTCTGTGGTGGACACTACCAGGGAGCGAACCGAGGCATTGTGCGAAGTGGCCGTGGTTTAAGATTAGCAACAAAACCAAATAGAGTAGATACGGGATAAGGATATTTCGTCATGAGCCGCTTGCGTCCTCATTGAGGCTAGTGTCGTGCTCTGGCTTGCTATACCCATTTTGGCAATATATTATTTCTCCCTTTTCAACTTTTCTTCGGCCTATTGATCAGGACAGCTATCATTTGGAATAAGCTTATCGTGAAAGGAAGGGCAAATGAGGCCGCCTCTCTCCTGGTTGCCGAGAAGGATAGCTGCCACTTGGTCGCGCAAATTGACCTCGACCCGCGTTCAACAACAGACGGTACGTTGGATATCCTCAATTGCGAACGAGAAACATTCCGCTCCCTTGCGAATTCTATTCTGTGGATCGGACACGTTCAGTACAGCGTCTCTCAAAGCTCTCCATGAGGAATCGAAGTCCGCGGACAGCATTATACTCTCTATCGATGTGGTCACCAGGAAGGACAAGTATATTGGCCGCGGCAACAAAATACTCAGCAAGACTCCCCTTGGGGATTTTGCTGAGAATCTAGAACTACCGGTCCATAAAATCGATACTTTCACTGGCTGGCAACCCCCAGTGTATGATTCAAGCTTCAACTCCGAGATCAATCTGATTGTTGCCGTGTCATTTGGGCTACTGATCCCAATGCGAATCATCAATGGCGCAACATATGGCGGACTAAATGTTCATCCGTCAATGTTACCAAATCTGCGAGGCGCGGCACCAATTCGCTGGGCAATTATGAATGGCCTCACACACACAGGTGTGTCTGTTCAGACGTTGCACCCTACCAAGTTTGACGGGGGCATTGTGCTCGCTCAAACACCGTATCCTGGATTGCAAATACCTGACAAGGATAATATCTCCCCTAATGATCTGACCAAGATTCTGGCACCAATGGGCTCGGAGCTGCTCATCGACGTAATCAGGAACAAGCTTTATGTTCCACCCTATGAGGCCGTGCCATCGACGCTCGACGAGTCAGGAATTATGCCGGCTCCAAAGTTTACAAGAATGACACAGGCCATCGATTTTCAAACCATGAGCAGAGACGCTATCCTCCGGCGAAATCGCGCAACTGGCCGGTCTAACCTCCTTGTGGGAGCTAAACCTTTGGGGAGCGTCGAAGAACTCACCATGAAAGTTGGGAAAACTTTACGACTGCCTACCGGACATGATGTGCCGTCGGAAATACAAGATGAATTGTTAACTATCCCAAAGGGCCTGCCATATGCATTGGCTGATGAAGAGATTGACTCGGGCATATTAACGAATCCCCTGATTGTCAATGTCACCCCAGACCAGCCCGGTAGACCTAGTCAGCTGGTAATTCCGGATATTACGATCCCTTCGAAGAGACAGGATAAGGCGGCCAGTGCTGCATTCCACGCAAACCTATTTCGACCTGATCCGGTGAAAATTGGTCCGTACCAGTTGTGGCTGTTTGGACACCCCCTTTCTTATCCAACCCTGTAAAATGAACTACGGCTACTTGATGACGAGGCCAGCATCTTGCAACGTAAGCGGGTGACTTTCATCATGCCTGGAATGTGACCTACCAACGACAATCTGTTGCCCTGTCTGTGAAGTGTTCTTTGCTGATGCGATAAATGCGTCGGCACAATCATCAAGATATGTCTAGTCTAATGTCAGAGCCGGAGTCTAGAACGCGAGGGATAACGCAAACCTCATGCTTCAGAGCTGTCATGTTGATGTTGGCTTTAATCCTGTCTTCGCCATATTTCTGTCCCTGAGCGGAGAATGTCAAACTCGTTGGTTCCACGTGGTTCACAGGCAAAGTGCTCACCCATTCTGTCAGCAGCAGACCTGGCAAGACGGCATTTAGTCGAATCTTTGGCCCTTGAGTAAAAGCCATGCATTTCATGAGATGGAGTCCGGCGGCTTTGGTGACAGCATATCCCATGCTGCTTCCACCAGTGGTGATGCCCTAGTACGATGCTTAGCATTGTCTGAGACAAGTGATCCATGGAACAAACAGCGACCGAGGAGGAGATGAGAAAGACACCGCCGTCAGGGTTGGCATTGAATATGGGAGCGGCTTCTTGAAGCAGTACCAAGTGGGACATGACATTGGTCGACCAGCACTGACATGGATCAGCATCTGAGAAGGTGAGAAGGGCTGGTGTGCTATTCAAACTTTATTCCACTCATCATGACTGAGATCGTTGATATCGCCAAAGGTTGCGAACCTTGTCCAGCCAGCATTGTTGATGATCACATCGAGGCCTCCAAGCAGCTCCACGGTGTCTTTGACTAGCTTCTGGGATTCTGCAATGACGCCAATGTCCTTCGGATTATGTTAGCACCTATTTGTATTAACAGTGGTCATGCAAGCAGGACTCACAGCTTGAAGAACATGAGCCTTGACTCCATAGTCAGTCTTGATCTTCTCAGCAACCTCGACTGCTCTCTCCTTGCTGGTCACATAATTGACCACGACGTTGGCGCCTTCTGCGGCAAATTTCTCGGCTATCAAGGCGCCGAGTCCTCTATATTCCAAGGTCAACTGCGGATGATCAATGATGATATGCGGTTCAAGAATTGTACCTCGAACCTCCTGTCACCAGCACATTACGGCCTTTGAGAGAGTATGGCATCTTGCTAAAGCTGGCTCCCCAAGCGATTTGACAATCTGGTGCTAGAGAAATGCACCTGCAATCTGAAGATAATGGTGAGGTTCTTGAGGAACTCGAGAAGTCGAGCAAATGGCATCGGCCAATTTGCGGGAAAGATTGAATGCCGGGCCCAGTGGGTGCCCAGTTGCCCACCAGTAATAGCCGCGGTAGTTGGTCATTTTCTATACCCAGTGTACAGCAAGGCAGTTGGAGATACTCCGTACTGTAATAATCAAGGCGCTCTTACCGATTTGGCGGAATAGCCCGCGAATCCATCATTGCGCCGTCCCCAGCCCCACATTGAACCCCTCGTCATACTCGTGTATTTGATTGATGCTGGAGACATTCCTCCTGCTTTGGCGCTCATCAGCACGTGATCAACTCTTGGCCCGGAGGGAGGCACCCAGAGGTCCGTGTTGCAATAGTAATTCTATTTGGCAATGTTCTCTATCTTGCCCTGGAACGCTTGGCATCATGGGGTGAAGTACCTAAGGTAACTTTGGCATCAGCCATGAAGGGAGATACGAGATCTCTATGCCTATTCTTTCCAGGCCGTGGCCTCCTCATACATAACTTACGTCCGGAGTACTTAGGTACGTACCTTCGTAGGGATGGATGATGGCCATGGTATCCCCAAACACGAAGGTCTCCTCGGACAGCCATACTGGGAAAGGTACCTGGGTACCTGTACTCCCAGGGAGAATCAGAGAATCAGCCACGTCTGTCTAGTGCACACGTGCAGACAAAGAAAAGCAGCGATCAAGTAGGAAGGAGCGCGCTTTGAAAGACAGCCTCCCCCCTAGCGAGTCTTGACAACAAATCCAACTGTTGGATGCACCTTCCCCCAAGATGATACGCGCTTTGGTCCAGCTTGGTCGTCCCTTCCCCTGGCAGACCTCAATACCATCACAGAGACAAGATCCTAGAGCAGTCGGGAGTACAGAATGCTGTCGTTGCTTCATTCTTTCTGAGACAGTCAAGTGCTCTCTCTTCTGCTTTCACTGATCTGTTCCCGTTCCTGTACCAGGCAAGGAGTATTATCGCTGGATCCATCTCAAGCACTCTCACAATGGCAGGACACAGACGCAATCAGAGCAGAGGTTCATTCTCCATATTTTCCTTTGATACAATTCGGTCGTTTAGCCGTGCAGGTTCGAGACAAGGTGAGATCCCTCGCCCGTAAAGTCACTGTGACTGACTGTCATGTTGAGCGGCTCGAATTCCCTCCAGGGATGAGCTGCACGAACGCGCCGTGTCCAGCCTTTCCTACAACTGCGATCCTCACAATCAACCTCCTTCTTCTCCAAGTCCACACGCTACCAAGTTTCATTCACATGTCTCCTCGAAACCAGCATGTCCAACACATCAAGAGAATAATGGTCAGATCCCTGGGCGGTTTGCGTCCTCAACGATCACTGCTCGTGCGCTGTCAGCTCGGCAAAAGGTCAGCCAGATACTGCGTCCATTGTCGTGGTCTTCCCTTCAGAAACCATTCTCGCAAGGCCCAAGTTGCCCTCGCAGCGTCTCCACCCAGCTTCCAAAGGCCTCTAGCACCTCCACAGTTGGGAGAAGCGTCATTTCAGCTCCTACACTGACCAGTACCACAAATGTTGAAATTGCTCGAACCGAGTGTGTTCATTGTGGAGAGATATCAGAGGCTGCATTCTCGCAATCCACTTGGGATTCGCAAGTGGATTGGGTCGCTCGGACCTCTGTCGACAAGTCTTCCACTTCTGGACATGACTCTCATTTCGAGAGAGCCCAGCCCGGCAAGGAAGGTGCCTCACCAGCCGGCCGAACATTCAGAGGCGGACGCATGTTCAGTCTGGGCAATGCTCTCAGAGCGAGGATCAAACCTTCCTCATTGAGCAACTGGAAGGAGAATGCTTTGCTGCCACAAAGCTGTCCTCCCGCATCTGGCGACCCAATCGTCCAAAATACGTCAAGTATCCGAGCGGATCCGCGATATAGAGTGGAAACTCTGGGCCACTACAGGGGCAAGATGAAAGGATTTGCATGGGGCAGTCATATTCGACGCAAATCAGTAAATAACGCCCCCAATCTCTTGAGCTCACAGCAAGATCCGCCTCTTCTGGGAAGGCTCAACGACATGGATGCAATGAGAAGCCATACCATACAGGGCGATGGCGACTCGGCTTTCGGTTCGTTGACCAGATCGTTTGCCAGCGCAGTGGATAAACTTGACTTTCACTCTCCTCTTCCACACAATGCATCCTTCTTGAGATCTAAGTCGTCCTTTTTCAATATCAAGAAGGGAATCTCTGACAACAATGGTCATCAAGAGCTCAGTCAAACAGAACATGAAAAAGCAACCTTCGCTAGCACGTCTTCCTTGCATAAGTCAGATACCACTAAAAGGGCCAAGCCGCACGTAGTCATACCCTTACGGGGAGGAAATCCGTCGACAAACGGCATACTCGCCGGGCGCAAGATTGCACCTGAGCCTATTGTTTACTCACCGGAGCACAATGGATACATACCTTCGAAACCAGTGGAGGGTCATCCAAAGGGGGTCCATCCCCTTCGAATGCACCCACCGAGTCCGAAATCCACATTGGCCATGAAGCCCCAGAGAGCAGAAACACCCAGTCAGATGAGCGAAGATGGCAGCGAGTGTATCAGCCTAGAGGATGCTCCGATATACTCGCCTTCGCTGGGGGACCTGAGCCAATATGCACGTGAGACACCACCATCCAGCAAGAACGCCAAGCTACAGCCGCGCAAGGCTGTCGCAATTGATACAACTCCAACACGGGTGTTTGTGAAGGAGAAGAAACATAATTCATCGCTAGGTGTTTCATTGAAGAAGAGCAGCAGCGCTTTGAGCCTCTTCAGCAAAGGCAGGTTAGCCAGAGTGGCTGCAGCAGCAGACAAAGGACATCGACACGGATCACGAGCATCGACGTTGCCTCGAACGGAAGGTGTAGCTCTCCAACCGCGCGATACCAATCAAAAGATGGGCCTTCCAAACGAAAAACAAGTCAAGAAGAGTCGGAGTCTCCATCTTGGCGGTCTTTTCAAACGCGAGAGCAGTTCAACCTTGGGGCCAAGTACGCCACGAGATCGAAGCACAGGCTTCCAACCAGCAACACCTTCACCATTGCGAAACGTGACCCGGGTTCGTCGAAGCCAGTCGACTGCACAGGAAAGCCCTCCGCTGCTCACAAAAGGTGCCGTTCAAGCGAAAGCAGTGGACCATTCGGTGGGAATATTGAAGTCTTCCTGAAGGGCAGATGAAGAGAAACGCGACGGAGAGCGGTCAGAACCAAGATGGAGTCTAGAGTCTGGAGTCTGGAGTCTTCGGCGGTTAGCAGGTTACAGGTCATTATTTGCTTGTATAGGTTAGCGAAGCATGATCGGGGGATTCTCATCCTTAGGATACCACAAAGTCTCGAGGCGATACGGTGTGGGTAAAGTTCGCACTACGGCTTGGCTGCATGGTGCCTGCATTTTGTGTGGCTCAAAAGGGATGATGGATGTTCTTCAAGGGGCTCTGGAGGTGGACTGGGAAGCTGCAACCTCTCAAGCTCTCAAGCTCCCTGTTTCCCGCCCATCATTAATTATATTGCAACGAAACAAAGCGTCGAGATGAAGATTCACGGAGGGCTCACACCGATTAGGAACGACAAGGCCCCGAGGCGCCCCCAAATGGACCAGCTAGATTGTAGCTCGGGGTGGAGCAATTGAAAAGTTTGCCCCGGACGACACTTGCATTGGGTTCTGCGTCCCTGCCCATTCTTTGCGTTAGCAGATTGACGTGTTCCACTGGGGTTTTTTGATGGGAAGATAATTCAAGACGGGCAGCCATTGGAGGAGCTGCTGTGTAACGCTGTCAGTTGTTGACGACCCATTTCGATATCAGGCATTAATTATCCTACCGGGCGGGTCGATCCTACAGCGCCTACAGTACTCGTACGCAAATCGGGTGCCAGAAAGTGCAGCGATGCATGAACAGTATCTGATTTATGGAAGCACTTGATTAGATGTATGCCTCTGCATTGCCGGTTGGCTGACCCAACATGATAGATGACGAACATGACGAACATGACGAATTTGAATTGTTGTGGGCGTCAATGTGGCGCGGTAAGGTGGCAGGTACTCGTAGAGCAGCCCAGGCGGTGTTTGTGGCCCATTGTTGGCCTTTAGAGGTCATTTCTTAGGTGTTTAGGGCCTGGCTCTCCTCCACAGTGGCAGCCTGGACAAGGCGGTGGCAGATTGCTGGGTGGTGGGTCGCGGTGTCTGAGGACAGCTACGAGTAAGCGCGAAGCGGTGCCTGGAGGTGGGACGGGGCTTTCTGGATGGGATCCTAGCACCCAGGCTTGTCCAGAGAGCAATTAGCGTCCCTTCATTAGCTAGCCCGGAAAATCCATGGCCCTTCTCCCCGGTCTGTTTCGCGAGTGGCTTTGCAGGTTGCCTCTCTACCCGGATGCCGCCTCGTGCCAGTGTTCTGTTGTTCTGTTGTTCCGTCGTTGCGTCGTCTCCCAGGCCATTGGACTGCGCCCGCCCTAGAGTCGCAACTGTACGCTGTTGAACCCCGTACGCTCGCCTGTCCATTCTTTTTTTTCCCAGCCGCGTCCTCTCACCGATCTCCCTCACCCCCCCAGGTAAGAACCCAGCCCATCCACAGGGAGGTCACATTTACGAGTACAAACTTCCACTTTGGCTTTATCATTTGGAGCATCTTTCAAGTCTACAGATAGATAGTTATTGGTGCTGTCCTTGCCTGGGCCCACTCGAAGGACACGAGCACGGGTCTCGTTGATACTTTGGTACCTCCAGCACTTCGTACTCCGTACTTGTACAGTACAAGCACCGGAGGCACTCCGGTTGCGCCTGTGCCTTCCTAAGATCCCGTTGTCTCGCCTTGGCAGGAGTTCGCCTCGCTTGCACCTCCCGACACAACAACCACAACCTCGCCGATTTGTCTTTGTCACGACTCACGACTCACCACCTCCCACCTTTTATCCTCGACATTAATTTCCAAGAACCACCGTCTGCGCATGATACTTGTTGTTGCCTGACCTCCTGGTCTGGTATGCACCTCCCACATTCTCCCATCTCTGATTCCATATCCTGCACTTGCTGACAGCAGCTCTTACAGAAGCCCGGAGGCCCGTCCGCCTGACGCCCGAATCTTATTGTCACGCTGCCACCGTCTTGGCCGACGCCCTTACACTGACCCTTGATCTCATCGATTCTTGCTACCAGCTTGCATTGCTTGCTCCCCTCGTCTCGGCATCGCAGTCATGGCGTCGTCCTCCTCGAATGTTGTTGGTGTTCATTACCGCGTCGGAAAGAAGATAGGAGAGGGATCCTTTGGCGTAATCTTCGAGGGCACAAATCTCCTCAATAATCAACAGGTCGCTATCAAATTCGTGAGTCCACCAGTTGCCCATACCACGGGCACCTATTGACACTCCTCCAGGAACCAAGAAAGAGCGATGCTCCACAGCTTCGTGATGAATACAGAACCTACAAGATTTTGGTCGGCTGCCGTGAGTGCCATCTTACGTCTGTTGTCCAGCAACTTGTCCTTCTAACACTGTCACAGCCGGCATCCCGAATGTCTACTACTTTGGCCAGGAAGGATTACACAATATCCTGGTGATTGACTTGCTGGGCCCGAGCCTGGAGGATCTTTTCGATCATTGCAATAGACGATTTTCCATCAAGACAGTGGTGATGGTTGCAAAGCAGATGGTAAGCTGGCAATGCCTTGATCGTGGTAACTCACCCCGCTGATTGGTTTTGCAGTTGTCTAGAGTTCAAACAATCCACGAAAAGAACTTGATCTACCGTGACATCAAGCCCGACAACTTCATCATTGGACGTCCTAATTCGAAGACTGCTAATGTTATTCATGTCATTGACTTCGGCATGGCGAAACAGTACCGCGACCCGAAGACGAAGCAACATATTCCATATCGCGAACGCAAATCACTGTCGGGCACTGCACGATACATGAGTATCAACACGCATCTGGGGCGAGAGCAGTCACGTCGTGATGATCTAGAAGCATTGGGCCACGTCTTCATGTACTTCTTGAGGGGTGGTCTACCATGGCAGGGGCTAAAGGCCGCTACAAACAAGCAGAAATACGAAAAGATTGGAGAAAAGAAACAAACTACCGCCATCAAGGATCTCTGTGAAGGCTTTCCAGGTGGGTTTGCATTTTGCTATTGCAGTTATTGGTTGAGCTTTGGGAGGCTAACTAGCTTTGCAGAGGAGTTCAACAAGTATCTCAGTTACGTGCGGAATTTGGGCTTTGAGGACACGCCTGACTACGATTTTCTGCGAGACCTGTTCACGCAGGCGCTGAAGAACACTGGAGAAGTGGAGGACGGTGAGTACGACTGGATGAAGCTCAACGGTGGACGAGGATGGGAAGCGGTCAAGAATCACCCGTCGAACCTCCACCTGCACAATGTCAATGCTCCAGCCAACGAGTCGGCTCGAGCACTACATGGCAACTCCGCTGTCCGCGGACAAGAAGGTCAACGACCAGCACGAGATCGGGCGGCTATCCCGACCGATCGTTTAAACGCAGCGCAGCCCCCGCCCCCGGGATCACCAGCAAAGCCAGGAGTGGTAGCCCTGGGGAAGAGCGCTCGCGATCGCACAAGCGGCGCCGCCGGGGGCAACATACCGAAGAGAGGCAGCGGTCTCGCAGGACAACTGGACGTGAACACGCCTCCGGCAAGCACACAAGCGCAGTTCCAGAATAGCAATGCCAACCTTGTGGGACAAGGGCCTCGATCGAGTCCGGCCACTGGAGCGTTGCAGAACAGCCAGGGCCGTTCCAACCCCCAGCAAGAGCCACAGCCCGGGTTTTTGCAAAAGCTGATGAAGGTGTTTTGCTGTGGTTGAGTTTTGGTCACTTTTGGTGCATTGTGGCTCGTATTATTGCGGCCGTCAGGAGCACCGATGATAGAATGTTGGCCTTCTCACCCAAGGCAGGGGAGAAACGAACAACCAAGGCTCCTGCTTTACGACTACTATCTAATTTTCACCCCTGTCGATCGCGTTCGTACACGGCCTTGATTGCGTGTCCCGAAAAGCCAAGGGATGGATCATTCATATACAGAAGCTGGCAGTCGAGAAAGGCAGTCACACCCTGATGAATCACGATCACTTGTATGCGGCTACGTGTGTTGGCACCGTGCAATCTATCTCATTTTGTCCCAGAGCAGCGGGTGTTTTCTTTGGGAGCATTTTCAGCTGGCGAGCAAGGCGTTCACTGGCAAGGAATGGAAAGGACAGGCAACGGCACGGGCGAGAGAATTTTTCGTGCTTTACAGTGCAGCAGAAAAACAAGGAGAGATTAGAAAAAGTGCAGGTTCGACTGTAAAAGGGGATAGGAAAGCAAGGGAGGGGAATTGACGATGGACATTACCGAGTCCTGGACCACCATTGTTTTCTGTTTTCTGTAACATAGAAAAACCCCCACAACAACAGAAGGTCGGCAGTAATGAACAAAACGTTAGGAATGTGCCGTGCAGCCTTGATCGGCTAGCTACTGGTGATATCATGACATGGTACGGAGTGTCGACTACTCGTTCTGGTGCCTGGCATGGGATGTGGATTGGACAGCACAGCCACCAAAATGGAGTATACAGTAGTTATCCCGGAACTGAGGCGTTCCTGGTATTGGATTAGACAGGGAAATACGCGAAGGGAAAAGGAGATTGGTGAGAGACCAGGGATGGACACGTCATGATCTCCAGGCACGGTGCAGGACAATGCGAACCTTGAGGAATTAGGCATAAGGCGATGGTGGTGATTGTGGCACATGCGACAGAGGGACACCGCAGACATGTGTCCGCGTATGGAGTACCGGGGACTGCGGTGCATCTAAGACATACTCGTATGGACAGGACAGCGGCGCCGAACTAGCGACTAACTGCACCTACGAGTCCTCGTCCTTGTATGTACATACGAGTCCTCCGTGGGTGACTAATTAGCGAGGGCCTGCAAGGCAACAACACTCAGCAGCGGTGGTGGATTCGGGCATGAGATCTGCGTGAAGAGAGGTGAATTGGTCAGGCAAGCAACTGACTGCTGATTTCATTCTACGGAGTGCCTGATCTGAAAAAGAAATGTAATGTCCATTGAACGGATGCTTAGAGGTTCAAGCAGAGACGTTGGATGATGGTATCATGGAATCCAGAAGTGTCATTGGTCTACAAGGTGAAGACTGAAAGCTGAAGTCGAAGTTGAAGTCGACGCCGGTGGGGTCCAAAAGGCTCCCAGGCATGACTTCTTGAGAACGATTCGTTGGTTCAAGAGATCAGGCCGGGCAATTCGAAAACCCTCAAGTCCAGAAGACAGAACTGGAACATGGTTGGCCATACCGAGTACGGATAGCTGGCAGGAAATCCTGGTGTCTGCTTCTGTGCCGTTCTCGGTGCCCCGACTGTTTACCGGCTTCAAGTTGGGCATCAACTCGAGCGGGTGGAAGGGCAGGAAGAGCCCAGGAACGTGGTAGAGTTGGCATTGCGTAGTGGCAGGTGCAAAGGCTGTATTCCGTACTCTGTACTCGTACGGCGCGTGGGTAATTATGGCGTACGGTGGGCACTGGGACAATACAGCGCGTCATTCACAATGCTTGAAATACCGAATCTTCCCACCACTTGGATTTAACTAACAACCACAGGGGACTCGGGACATTAGCAGGCTAACCAGATGCCCAATACTGGCGCACAGTACGGAGTAGGTGGCTGCTAGATTCGCTACTTAGAAGCACCCCTCGGGCTCAAACTGACGTTTCGAGTTCTTCCAGGTTCAAGTTATCCGGAGCCCAACTTACGAGTACGAGTACAGTAACGTCCACTTTCCTCCTCGCCTGACGTTTACACTGGCACTTGCCTCGCAGCTGCACTTGCGCTTGCACTTTTGACGTCTTGACCCGCCTCGCACCTACCTAACTTGCATCCTCGTACTTACACATACCGCAGTCACGACCTGCGACCTGCAACCTGCAACCTGCGATCGTCGCTCCTGCCGCCCTACGGAGCACCAGTTCAGCCCTCCTTTCCTCTGACGCTCACGCTCGCCCGCACCCGCACCTGCGCCCGCAAGAAATCGCGCCTTTCAATTCACCTTTTTGTCGCATGCGATCGATATCTCACTACCCAACCCAACCGACTGACTTACCCTCAACTCATTATATCGCCGCCGCCACTGACCTGCTTTCCCTCCATCAGATTCATCTCCAGGACGCAACTCCGCATCTTATACCTTCCAATTCATCACGCTGCGTTGCCTCTGGTCTTCGCCTTCCACAGATTGCTGCACCCGTCACCACACCCACTGCCTCATCCCACACCACAACCACCTCACCACCTCACCACCTCACCATCTCTCCCTGCTCAGCTTTTGCACCCTTGCGCAATCGTATCCGGCATCTGCCATCGATATTGGACGGTGCTTGGACGTCATCGTGCTCTCGAAATTCGTCAATTGATTCGACTGCACCCTCTGCGCGTCAAGCGACTTTTATAAGCCCACGTCTCAGAGCATAGCCTCACTCCGCGGCTGAGTATGACCAATCCAACCTGATGCACGCAACCACATGGCTAACCCGCTGTGCCATAGGCTAAATACAGACCTACACTCTTCACGAATCCTCTTTCCGCCAATTGAGCCACAATCGCTCCCTATCTTGCTGGTCCGACTCCCGATTCGACCTGTGGGACCCATCTCTTCCCACCTCGTCATATCTTCTTTGGGCCGTACGCCTGTCTGAGGCGCTTCCCAGAAACATTGTGTCAAAACGATGGATAACAATCGAGGCAGATCCCCTTCGAGGGGTAATGCTCAACACATCAGTCCTCAACCTTCTCCTAACCACTATTCCGCTTCCCTCGTCCAAGGCATTGATCCTTCCGTCCAGCAAGCCTTGACCACCGGGAAATTCAACACCGCTCCCCAGCTGTTCAGCAACCCCTTCGTCCACCAGCAACAACAACAACAACAACAACAACAGCAGCAGCAGCAGCAGCAGCATCAACAAGGAGGCCTACAACAAAACTCTGCTGACCCCAACTTCTATAATAATACCAATTACCAGCAGAACCTCTACTCTGATAACCAGTTCGGGGGACACGCTCTGGATCCGAACTACACAAACAACTACATGTATCAGAGCGAGGACATGAACAACAGTTTCCAGCAGGGCTACTCCCTGAACAACGCCTACGATGTCAGCCCTCAGCCCAACATCAATCCCGCTGAGCTGAGCAAAGTCTCTTCTCCACAAGATCATCAATCACCAAATCTTTTCCCTCCCGAAAACCATAGCTCACGGCCTGATTCTCCTGCTTCAACCAACGGCCAACAGTTTTACACTCCTCAGCATTCTAGACATGTGTCTTTGGATCCTTCCAGCGCCTATGGAGATGCCTACAGTGGTGCAAACTTCCAACAACATCGCAGAGCAACTTCTGACCATTCCGATATCCCATCCGCTCAACATTCTCCTTATCTCGCTCACTCGGAATTACAAGACGTCAGCCACTCGCCCTACCTCCCTGCTCAACCGGACACTAGTAATGCCTTTGGCCTGGAGAGCTTCACCCTGACAGAGCAGACTTCCTATCGATCTCCTAGACTGATGCCTCATATGACCGACAATCAACAGACCGGAATCGGCATGAACCCTGACCTGACTTTGAGCCAACCACTAGGCGTTCCTGTTTCAGAAGTCTACTCGAATCAATCGAGCTTCGTGCAACCCCCCATTCTTCCAAGCAACCATATGCGCAATACTTCGGTTGCTTCCGATATTGGACAGGCCGATTTGTTTGAACCACCTACCATAAACATTGAACCCGCACCGGTCTCAAGACAGCAAAGCTTCGGACCACAAGTTGAAGGTACCGAAGGTGCCTTGAGCCCTCCTAATAACCTCGGTAGTAAGTCTATATGTGACAACTTGTGATAGCATCAATATCTGACTGATGCCTTTCAGGAGGCCGTAATCGTAGTAAATCCGACTCCACCTTTACCCGACCCTTTTCCAGGTCTGCGTCTCCAGGTCTACAATCAACCAGTGCTTCTTCGACTCTCGCAGTGCAATCACGATCGCCGGACAGGGAGAGGGGCTCCGTATCTCGTGAATCATCCCCAGGACCCGGCGTGGCTTCTGGTCGGGTCGAGAAAAATCGACGCGCGTCCACCTCTGCCGTCAGTCAAAGCAGAGATTATATTCTTGACCTTGCAGATCCCAATAGGCCGAATGCACCGCCTGGCACGAGCACAAGGGTACAGAAACACCCGGCAACGTTTCAATGCACACTTTGCCCGAAACGCTTCACTCGGGCATACAATTTACGCTCCCATTTACGTACACACACCGATGAACGACCATTCGTGTGCACCGTTTGTGGCAAGGCGTTTGCAAGACAACACGATCGCAAGCGCCACGAGGGACTCCACAGTGGTGAGAAAAAGTTTGTCTGCAAGGGCGAACTTCGCTCATCACCTGGGTCACATTGGGGCTGCGGTCGTAGATTTGCGAGAGCCGACGCGCTCGGCCGGCATTTCCGTTCTGAAGCAGGCAGGGTGTGCATCAAGCCGCTTCTGGAAGAGGAGAGGCAGGAGCGGCAGAACAGGGCAATGATGGAACAACAGCAACATCAGCAACAGGCCGCTCATTTCATGCAAGGTGGACTCCAACCGGTTCCGCAGCCACTTATGGTTGGAATGGATCCTACTACTGGTACGGGAGGGTTTTCCCTCCCTGCAGCCCTCTTGGCCCAATACCCGGCCCTTCAAAATATTGACTGGTCCCAAGTTCCCACCAGTGACGACCCTGGAGATCTCAGTGATGTCGGTGGAATGGGCAGAGCCAGTTTCGATGGCTCTAGTGGGGGAGAATATTATGAAGACGATCTCAACGATGGCTATGCCAGTGGCTCCGGTATTGACTTTTCGAATCCGGGGCAAAACTCCATGTTTTTGGGTGGGAATTAACCCTTCGACTTTGGTCCACATCGGAACCACTGGGCCGAACCCATTACGACATGTCTTGTTTGCAGCCTTTTGTCTTGTTTGTTGGACATCAAATCCCACAGCGATTATGATGGAGGTTTTAGATTTGAACTTTGGTCACGAACGATATCCCATATGTTTGTGTTTGGTTGGGATGGAGTGTTTTTGAGGTTTACGTCATGAATTTCCTTGCCCTTTTCCATCTGCACAATCAGTGGATAGATTATGTGATGATGGCGAAATTGGAATTCTTTGAATCTTTCAGTTTTTGATGATGACCGTTTTGCCATATATAGATAACCGCACCAGGAACTTTCTACTGCGATTTTGGCTTATTGGAGTATGAGGTGGATGATTTTGGTTGTGATCAGGCTGTGGATTGGATATTCGGCAGGTATTTAATGCCCGTGCTTCAGTGGCTACGAGTACAGCGATCTCAGAATAGGTGTGCTGATGACTTGAGCGTCAGAGAATAAAATGCGCCAAATACTACTTACTCCACGGCCAGACTCGAGCGCTGCATTCCGGTCCGGTGGCTTGGTCAATGAATTTGCATTCGCAGAGTGACAAGCTTTACTTACGCCCATACGTTAGTGAATCTGGCACCATGTTTATGTGTTTTCTGAGACGTGCATGGCCTGGGGCTGATCCTTGTGGTGATCTGCTAGCAGACAGGGATTGCAAGGCTGAAGTGATGTGTACAAGGCTGCACCACATGTGGGTGTCGCGCTAAGCCAGCTTTACTTCGACCACTTCGGTCTATTGCCTTAGGCGTCTTGATCTTGGCGATATCTTATACAACAGCGATGCGGTGTACTCACTTTTGTTCGGCAGAAAGTGAAGTGAAGTTCAGCAGGCAGTGAATGACTTGTACTTGGCATTCACAATGAATCAGGACAATATCGCGCGATCTGCGGTTGGCAGAGTTCGATCTCATCAACGTACCACCCAGATCGACGACGCTCTCACGCCACAGCAATGGCAGAACCCGTCGCAAATGAAGGCGAGCCGTCGAGCCGGCCTCCAGACAGTGCGTATGAGGACTACCTTCTCGCGCGAGGCCTTCGCTACCTCACACCATGCAAGCACCAACGCAAGCAGCTCTTCAACCAGTTTCTTCAGCTGTTCACCTCTGCCTTCAAGATCCCCGACGACCGCGCGCCACACGGGCATCTCTGGGGCATCGACATCCGAGTCATTGACTACTTGATCGACCCGATCTGCCTAGGTCATCTCCCGGGCATAGAAGTCAGAATCAACGCCGGCCAAGGCACCATCCCCAGGATCAGCCCGGAGGAACTCGCCCAGCGACCTGATCCAGCCTTCGTCGTCTTGTTCTCTTCCTTGGAAGACGAAAACACCACGGTCCGCCTCCTCTGCAAGCATATTCTCAACCAAGCCACCAAAGCGTATGACCGCAAGTTGGGCACCTACAAAGGTTTCTGGCCGGGCAAAAAGGCTCCCTGGGTCATTGGCTTCATTGAGGTCTGCGGCTTGTACATCAACGGCGCCTACGATCTTCCAAAACACGTGAAGCGCACACTCAAGAAAGTAGCCAAGCTCCCTGCCGTGGCTAATCTGATCATTGACAACTTGTGTGATTGTCATCCCCCGGCCAGAGTTGGTAAGTTTTCCTTTATGGCTTGTCGTTCAGCTTATTCCTTTCACTTTCATTGATGCGTACCGCTTCTGATCTCCTTCCACCCCACAAAAAACCGCTGATCTGACGCACTGGTGTAAATTCCAGCTCCAGCTCCAGCTCCAAAGACAACAAGCAAGCCGTTGGTACGAGTGGAAGTCCACAATCCTCAAAGCCACCAGAAGGCAATCGGTAAGCAAACATCCTCTTTTCATTGTACCCCCCCCCTCCGCATGAAACCAAAACGCTAAACCACCATCCTTTTGGTCGGAACAGATCGAGACAAGTGCTACCTCTGCTCCCCCTTCTCCGCATTCAACCGCGAGCGCAACCCGATCACCATGAAGAGCCGCCTTGAAATGGCCAAGAAAGCGAATGAGGTCAACGATGTACCTGAATACGACGCCGAAAACTCTGTGAGCAACGCACGTCAGACCCACATGGCCGACGACGCCGAACAGGCCCGTCACGGAACACAAGCACCTCGCCCGGCCGCCACTGCAGTCACCGAAGCCGCCAAGAAAGATGCTATCAAATTCACCATCAATGCACTTGTAGATGCGGGCTACCCCATCGATGGTTTGGACGAGCTCTTTGGCGAGAATGGTCCCCTGGACGTCGCGGACATTCTTCGTGAGATGAATCTTGGTGGTGCTGGTGTTGGTGCTGGTATTGACCATGGCGATGGGGATACAAAGGCCGGCAAAGGCAAGGGAAAGGCGAAAGAATATGGCAATGGTGACAACGAGCGGGCAGAGGACAGGGGCAAAGGCAAGGAAGAGGGGAACGCCAAAGATATCCACAACGTTGCTCACAAAGGCGGACCAACTCCTGCTCGTCCAGTTGGTTCTGCTTCTGGTCACGCTACAGCGCTGCCTACCATCACCATCACGCGCGACTCCGAGGCTGAAGCCGGGGGAGCCACGGCCGCCTCGACGGTCATCCAGACGGGGCTCACGAAGACTCAAAAGCGCGCTGCTCTGCGTAGAGCCAAGAAGCAGCTTGCTCGCGAGGCCAAGGAGCAAGAGTAGCCAAGGGACTTACTTGAAGCTCCTTGGATAAGAGCAACCGCCCGCAATTTGCGTGAATTACGACTCAGATGATAAACCCCCCCCCCCATTGGCGTGCCCCTGGGCCATATCCAGGCCATGCATAGCTGAACAGCGGAGCATGATCATTGGAGCATGAGCATTGATCTTTGAGCTGAGCCTTTATGTACTCAATCCAAAAATTCCCCCTAATTTCCGATCTCAGTTTTCCTGCTGTGAGATGTGATGCGATGTGATATACATAATCCGATCCGATCTGACGATGGAGTGAGATCAAAGTGAAATCTCAATGAGCCAATAAGCTGAGGGCAAGTTGGTAGTAGCAGGGTGGGTGTCCCCATGAGCAGCGACATATATTCCGTTGCCCTTTAGAGAGCTGCTTGTGTAGTCATTATATGGCGTGTGCTTGAATAGAAAGAGCAGGAAAAGGGCAATCTATAATGCAGTGTGACGCCTTCCCAGTTCAGGATTCTATTTGGTCTTTTCGTTGGGAAACTGAAGCCTACTAATTGTATATATGTATTCATTATATGTACACATGGTGTACGCCCTGGGGTACGTACGCATGTATGCAAGCACAGTTTCCGCCGGGTATATCTCATCTCCCAAAGACCCTCAACTCTACGTACCTGGCAGGCAGATAGACTAGGGCAGTCACGACAAAGGCAAACTCGTTGGCCACGTCGCCACCATAATCACCGATCAACTTCCCCAGTGGGCCGACATACCAGGTCTCCACCATACCCATGACCCAGGCAATTATGGCGAGACCAAACGCTGTGGCCGCGGCAATCCCCAAGGGCAGCCGGGCGGGATCATTCCAGCCCTCGAGATCGTAGTTCTCGAAGCTGCCCTTGCGGAACACGACGTGCTCGCTGAACAGGATCACGAAGTAGCTGGTGCACCAGTATCCGAGCAGGGACAGGAAGTTCTGCAAGTAGGTGTTCAGCTTCTGGCGGCCGCCGAGGGCGAGCCCCAGGATGGCGGCGAAGCAAAGAAACGTCCAGATGAAGCGCGGGACCCGTGCGAACGGGCGGCAAAACTGCTGGCACGAGATGGCGCTGGAGTAGATGCTGATGATGTTCGTGTTGATGCCCGAGAGGACGAGCAGGGTCAGCAGCAGCTTCGCGAAGCCGCGCGGATGCAGCATGTCCTGGATGAGGAAGCCGAGCCCCTCGTTCTCGTACGCGTCTTTCCAGTCGGCCCGGTTGTTCAGCGAGCTGGCGACGACGCAGCCCGCGAGCATGCCGATCGAGGTCGGGATCGCGATGCCGAACGTTGTCATCAGGAAGACCTTGACGCGCGACACGTTGGTCGGGTAGTGCACGTAGTAGTCGCTGGCCATGGTGCACCAGCTCGCGGAGCTGCCGTAGGTGATGGCCAGGAGCGAGAGCACGGTGCCTGAGAGCGTGGCGCCGGTGACCGACGCCGGCGTGGTGTTGTCCGCGTACTTTCCCGTCTCGCCGAAGATGATCATGAAGATGACGAAGTAGATCAGCCAGGCGTAGCGCTCGTACACCAAGATGGCGTTCAGGCCGACGAAGCTGATCGCCAGCGCGACCACGGCGATCACGACAATGCCGACCACCAGCGAGACGTGCCCGTCCGCCACGGCGGTCAGGGCCAGCCCGCCCGTGATGCAGCTCACGGCGGCCCAGCCGACCTGCTGCACGGCGTTCAGCGCGGCGATCAGCTTGTTCGGCCACCAGCCGAAGCTGTAGCGCGTGACACTGATCTGGCGCAGGCCCGTCGCCGCCCCGAACGTCGCCGCGTACCCGGTCACGCAGCCGCCCAGCAGCGAGCCGAAGATGGTGATCAGGATCGCCTGCTTGAGCGAGAGCCCGAACTCCCACCCGAGGAAGCCGGTCGCGAAGCACGACGTGTTCATCGTCCCGGACGCCCAGAGCAACGCCATCGTCAGCTCCTCGTGCCACTTCACCGCGCGTTTGTCCTGTGGCCGTTTGCGCTCGATCGCCTCGCTTTCGATCCCGAGTCTGGCGTCCATGCGCGCCTCGAACCGCCGGAGCCGCGAGATGACCCCGTCGTTGTGCTGCATCGGCCTCGCGTTGTACAGCATTCTTGGTGACGCTTTGCCGCTTGATGAGGCCTCGTTGCTGTCGTCGTTGATGGGGATGCTGTGTAAGTCTTTCTCATTGTGGACGGGTGTTGGTGGCTGGTGGTGGTTGGCGCCATGGCCATCAGCTGCCTTCTCTTCGTCATATGTCGTCGCCATGGTTGGAATGTCGTCGTCTCGTCAAAGCGAGAAGAGAAACTCAAGCCCGCCCTCAAGATGGTATGTACCGTATCGAAACGATTGATAGGAGAGCACCAGGACTAGAGTTTGGTGATGAAAAAAAGAGAACGAGAGAACGAGAAAGATAGAGAGGCCAAAAAAGCTGGCTCTACTTTCTCCCCCGACCCAGACCCAGACCCAGATCCTTGTGGACGAGGGGGGGGTGCGAGGCGAGGTAGTATCCAAACCTTGAACGTTGGTGGGGTGGATACCGCTACATTATCTGTGTACCACTTTCCAACTTACCAGTACTCTGTACATCCTCCGTATTGATACGCCCCGACCCACTTTTCCTCGCCGTCAAGTGTGCTTACTCGGCTTAAGCCTCGTTAAAGGCAACGTGCCCGCATGTGGCTTCAATGCTTAGTGATTGAGCTTATCGACGGTCGCCCAATAGCGTCTAGATGCCCTCATTCGAACTCTCGCTATCTCTATCTCTGTGTGCGGGTGTATGTGGTACGGGGGAACGTCCTTCCTATTTCAGCCTGGGCTCTTCGGTCGCCGTTCTTTCTACTCCATACCATATGTGAGTGAGTTAATCTACCTCCTGTACCCTGGATCCAGGTGATCGATGATCAGGAACGGCTGCAGTGGGTTGTGGAATGGGGAGAGGCAGACGTAAAGCGGCGTTGGAATCGAGCATTCGGTACATATGTAACACTAAAGCAGCAAGCAGCCAGCCAGCCCATTTCCGCCCATTAGGACATATCATGCAGCAGGCTATCCCAAAGTCATGCCTGTCCTTTGAATCAATCGATCGACCAACAGTTACGCGCTCAATCAGTAGCACTCGAAACAGTCTTTCATTCAGTCTCAACAGCTAACGGTTCGTGCAAGATGAGAGCGACTCTCGTCCGACTCCGCGCCGGCACTCGCCTGACATTATTCACGCGTGCAAACTGTGGGCTCTGCGACACGGCGAAAACACGCATTCAGGAGTTTCAGAACCGGAGAGCGGGCATTGACTACTCCGAGATCGATATCTCTGGCCCCGGACAGCAGAATTGGCGCGATGTTTACGACTTCGATGTCCCCGTTCTACACATCGACGGGGCGCTGGAACAGGGGCAGACTACAGGCTTGGATGCGGCCAAGAAACTAATGCATCGCTTCACGGTGGATGAAATCGAGGCTGCGGTGGCTCAAGTCGAGAAGAACGGGTCTTGACACTGTTTATTCCTTTGAAGCGGTGGTGAATCGGGGGTTTGGTTTTGGGGTTTATTACATCTATTCCTTTTGTTGCCCTGTCACAAGATTTGCAGCTCCGTATGCCGCTCCTTTCACCGCTTGTGCGGCAGCATGGCCATACGAGCCCTTGGCCTTGGATAACGACTCGGCGAAATACACGGGAATGGCGGTCATGTCGTTCACCACGGAAATCTGTGCCAGATGGTTAGCGAATACCGTATCATGTCAGCCGCCACCCACCATTTGGAAGCCTTGATCGGCATATCTTCTGGCAAAGTCGCCGTTGGGGCAGTATATCCCCGACTTCTTGCCTGCATCTTGTGCCGCTTTCAAGATTCTGGCGATTGCGCTCTGCAGTTCGGGCGAGAACTCGCCTGTCACTGGATGTCCGATGTTATTGCCGAGATCCCAGGGCCCAATGAAGAGGACGTCGATGCCAGGCACCTGTGCAATTTTCTCAACCTGTTGTGCACAAGAAAATGAGAGAGTCAGCATTTCTCATTCCTCGTTCCTGTCCTCCCCCAGCCAAGACATTCCACAGCCGCTCATCTACTCACCACATCCAGTGCCTCCTTCGTCTCAATTTGCACAATCGTTAGAAGGTGATCGTTGGCATTCTTCATATAATCGAACCCCGAGAGATCACCCTTGATGTCGAAGGCGCCCATGGAGAACGGACTGCCAAACCCTCTCTTTCCAGTCGGCGGGAATTTGGCGCTCTGGACTAGTCTCTGCGCATCCTCAACGCTGTACAACAGTGGAACAATAATCCCATGTGCACCGGCGTCAAGTGCACGCTTGACCATCCAACCTTCATTTGCGGGGATTCGCACGATCGGTGACACCCCGACGGACGCGATGGCATGCACCGACTCGTGCATCTCGTTGTCTGTCAAACAAGTCTTCTCATCAGCTCGCGTTGCTCTCTCCCGAGACAGAGACGGGAGGTCCCCTCCCAGAATCGACTGACCTGCAATGTTTCCGTGTTCTGTGTCTATACATATCCAATCATAGCCGGATCTGGCAATTGCTCGAGAAAGATGTGTTCCCGGGAGCATCTGCCACGCGCCGAAGGAGGTGCCTGACCCGGTGTTTAGGGCTTTGAGGAGGGTGTTGGAGTTCTTTAGGACGGCCGCCATTGTTCCGCTAATTGAATTGGCTCTTCGTGGATCGAGGGAGGGAGGTGGTGGAGTGTGTGGTGAGGTCTAATTGTCCTGCGACAAACTGTGCTTTCTTAGAAAGGAAAGGAAATGGAAAACAAAGCAACAGAGGGACAAAGAAGTCGATTGAGCAAAAGTTGGAGTACATAGAGGAGCAACTATTCACAAGGCGTGTGGTAATTACGGAGACGTTGGGAGAACAACGGCAACCATCGGTCACTCTGTTCGTGCTGCTACCACCGAAACCACAACGAGTACGAGTTCCACCGGACCCGTTCCCGTGCGTTGCGTCCATGCCCTCCCTAACAGCAAATTCCTCGCAATTGCCCATAGCTGTTGGTCGTTTGTCAGTAGGAGGTGGGTAATCTAATCGCTGTTTTATTGCGAACCAACCCGACCACCCCCCCAACGCGCGCGGGGTAATGATGGGCGAAATCGAACCAAACGCCCCTCGTCTAGCTTCATCCCATCCCAAGACCGAGGTGGAGATGAGCATGGAGAGAGTGCCGCAGATGCAGGATTGCACTGTAGGCATCCCCTCTCGCTGGCGATTGTTCCGACGGCCGAGACATTGGGTGGGCGTCCTGTGCCGCCGGCTGGGGAAGGTCGGTTCCCCTCCGGGTAGAGAGAGTACTGTAGAGTTCTTGGGGCATTGGAGCTTTCCCTTTCGTATGGCATGCGCGCCGAGTCCTGTCGGTGTTTGTATGAGAGACAGACTCTTCATCCGAGTAATAGAGTTGCCTGATGGGATGGCATGGGGTGGATGGTGACGGTTGTTGACCAGGTACATAAGCCGTCCTTTCTATACAGTACTACTAGGCTAGTACTCGCAGGTTAAATCATGCGTCTTTTGAGCCATCGTCGTTGACGAGCCCCAGGCAGAAGAATAACGTTGCGTTCTAGGGATATCTCGACCTCCAATCTCGACCAGGGAGCGGGGCCTGCATAGCGGAAACGAGAGCGATGAGGTACGTTCACTAGACAAAAACTACTCAGCTTGCAAGGTGGACCCGACCAGAAATTCTGCCCGCTGTTCGGATCCAGGACGCCTTGACTCTCTCCATGTATACAGATGCTTTCCCGTCTTCATTCATTGATATCACCACCAGTCGAGTAACAAGGAACAGAAAAGAAGAGAAGCCGACCGATCAAATAGCCCATCGATTTCCAAACGCCATGAGAATGCTTGGGGATATCTTGAGATCCATGCTGAACTCTCCTCTTGCTCGGTCTAATGCTCCATTCCGCAGTTGCAATCCATCTCCTCCTCCCGTTTCCTGTGCTTGAAATCACCGTGATAGTCATCCAGGTGCACGAGCTGTCCGTTCTCGTTGTTTGCCAACCCGACCGGACCCATCCATTCACCCCATTCCTCGATCTTGCCGTCGACGGAGCTGGTCTTGACTTTCTTTTCTCGGAGTTCTTTGGTGATCGGCTCGAGATCCAGGTCGAGGTAGTTCGCAATGAATTGTCCGACTTCGATGTTTTCGTGATTCCCTACCAATCCAGGTGCATGGTCGCGGTTCGATGCATAGATGTTGACATCCACCGCACTGTGTCCATGTGTAGACCAGCCGATTTGGGCCCGACGTGAGATCATATCTGCGAATAGGTAGCTTGGTGGCCAGATCGGTTTGGCGTCGATAACTGCGTCGAGCTCTTCTCGCGTGTAATCTTGAATGCCCAGCCCAGCGCTGATGAGCTCGGAAACCTTGGCTATCTTGTCTTCCCGGGATACTGTCTCTGATGAGTCCCCGAGGTATTCATGCCACTCTCGCGCCAAATGCTCCCCAGAATGCGAAGCATTGGCTAGAACTCCTGGAAACCATCGGTAGATAGGGTATGTCTCGTGCAGCTGTCGAGCTGTCGCGAGGCCGCCCGTCTCATGGTCTGAAGTCGAGACAAGCACCCCTGGAGTGTCGTCATCTTCGAGGAAGTCCAGTACAGACGCGAAGGCTTCGTCGTGGGCGAGCACCTCATGAACTTGAGCTGCGGGGTCATTGCCGTGGCCAGCGTGATCAATACGAGAACCTTCAATCATGATGAAAAAACCCTTGTCGGAGTCTTTGGTAGCAGCCTTCAAAGCATTCAAGGCTAGACGGGCCATTTCAGCCTCGCTGGGGTAAACTTCAGAAACATGGACTCGGTCAATCTCGTACGGGATGTCTGTTGACGCCAGAAGAGCCAGTAAAGGTAGCTTGACATCACCTTCAGACGTCAACTTGTCAAAGTCTTTTCTGTTGTCGATGTAGTTGAAGCCATATTTGTCTTTGGCCAGAGCAACAACATCTGTTGAGTCAGCTCGACAAGACCCCTCGGTTGTGTTGGGGAGGAAGTGACATCGCCCTCCACCAATGAGCAGATCGACAACGCGCCCCAAAGGATAATGTCCGACCATTTGTTCCGCAATGAGATCCTCATATTCTCTGCGATTGGCATGAGCTGCGAAGCATGCTGGTGTCGCATCCGTGATTCTTGTTGTTACCACTAGCCCTGTCATGTAACCTGCTCTTTTTGCAGCTTCCAGAACCGTACCACATGGAGTGTGATCAGGTAGCACTGAGATAGCACCGTTATAACTCTTGAAGGCACAGGAGAAGGCGGTTGCGCCAGCGGCTGAATCCGTGATTAGACTGCTGGAACTGCGAGTCCTTGAAGTGCCGATATGATGCTTGTCCAGCACCAAGACATCATCCATAGGAAGCCCACTGGTGTATTGTCTCCAACTTCTCGTCAGCGATAGAGATGTCGGTCCCATACCATCGGATACCATGAAGATCATGTTCCGCTTCCCTGTTGGCTTCCCATCTGGACCCCAACCGCCGCCTTGCTTCGGGTCAGAGCGAGGTATTGACGTCTCGTGTTGGTATATGACAGCCAGGATGACAACAGCAATAGTTGCCAGAAGAGCCCACAGAAAGAGACCGATTTCCTTCCATTTCTGGGCTTTGTTGGGCGTTCGATTCGTAGGTTGGCCGGTTAAGAGAGCATCTTCTTCTTCGATGTCTCGAGCGGAGGAGCCAGGGGAGTCTGGGCGTGCGAGAAGGGGTTCTTGTCCACGAGACATGTTGGGCGACAGCCTGGTAGGCCGCTTTTATTTAGTGGACGAAGAAGGCAGTAATTCCATCGACGTTGCGAGTATCTTTGAGAAAGGGTCATCACATGCCAGGGAGGCGCTCTTCCAACGGCAACGTACTACGGATTAATATCTATCCGGAGCCATGATATAGGCACGTGACATCCCGCTCTGAATCACGTAGAAACCTTTCCCACTCGGTAAATCTCGACTCGTTCTTCGCAGGCAAAGGTGCGACACAAACCATCACACTCTCGATTTGCTTTTCAAGAGATTTGGTTCTGCTGGGTGGTATACTGAATTCCAGGTGCATCGAGGATCAATTTTCTTCAGTCTTATGCTGAAGACAAGTGATTCCCCGCAAATGGTAAGACACCTCAATACCTGCAATACCTGAGTCCGTCAATTCATCCTCTTTATCACGACAGCCACCCACCTGTCCATAGCGACGCCATGGCTTTGATTCCTCCTCCACCACCCCCGGGTTGGGGCGCTGGCCCTCCCCCTCCACCTGGTATGGCTCCTCCTCCGCCGGGCTATCGCCCACCTATCGATCCTCAGGTTGCAAAGTTCGCCCAAAAGAAGAAAGAATGGCTACGAACCCAACGAAATCGATATGGCGAAAAGCGAAAGGGCGGATTTGTCGAAACTCAAAAGGCAGACATGCCCCCCGAGCACTTGCGGAAGATTGTCAAGGACATTGGAGACGTCAGTCAGAAGAAATTCAGCAGTGATAAGCGGAGTTACCTTGGCGCGTTGAAATACATGCCTCACGCGGTCCTCAAACTCCTTGAGAATATGCCAATGCCATGGGAGAGTGCAAGAGAGGTCAAGGTTCTCTACCATGTCAACGGGTGCTTGACTCTGGTGAACGAAATACCCCGAGTTATCGAACCAGTCTTTCATGCGCAATGGGCTACAATGTGGGTTACGATGCGACGGGAGAAGAGTGATCGCAGACATTTCAAACGCATGCGTTTTCCGCCCTTTGATGACGAGGAGCCTCCTTTGTCTTGGTCGGAGAATATCGAAGATGTTGAACCACTTGAACCAATTCAGATGGAATTGGATGAGGAGGAAGACGGACCCGTTTATGAATGGTTCTACGAGCATCGACCATTGTTGGATACACCCCATGTCAATGGTCCAAGTTACAGAACCTGGAACTTGACTCCTCCCCAGATGGCAACACTTTACAGACTATCTAGTCAACTGTTGAGTGATGTCGTCGATAAGAACTACTTCCACATGTTCGATAGGTCGAGTTTCTTTACTGCAAAAGCCTTAAACGTCGCCATTCCCGGAGGGCCTCGATTCGAACCACTCTACAAGGACATTGATCCAAACGACGAGGATTTTGGCGAGTTTAACGCTATTGACCGAATTATCTTCCGAGCACCCATCAGAACAGAATACAGGGTGGCCTTCCCATATCTGTACAACTCTCTACCAAGAAGTGTCAAAATCTCCTGGTATTCTCACCCACAGGTTGTGTACGTGCGATCAGACGCAAACTTACCTGCTTTTAACTTCGATCCTGTTATCAATCCAATTTCCTCGAGGTCTGTTGCTCCAAAGAACATCAGTGTCAGTCACGAAGACAAAATCTTTGGAGTAGGTAATGACGAAGATGATGAGTTTGAGCTTCCCGGCAATGTGGAACCTTTCCTCGCCGATGAAGAGTTGTACACAAGTGAGACAGCATCTGCAATTATGTTATGGTGGGCACCATTCCCCTTTGACCGACGATCTGGTAAAATGGTTCGAGCGCAAGATGTTCCTTTGGTGAAGCAGTGGTATCTTGAACATTGCCCAACTGGACAGCCAGTCAAGGTCCGAGTATCATACCAGAAGCTGTTAAAGAGTTTCGTCCTCAATGAGCTGCATAAAAAGAAACCCAAAGCACAAAGCAAGCAAGATCTTCTCAAAACTTTGAAATCAACCAAATTCTTCCAGCAAACCACCATCGATTGGGTTGAGGCGGGTCTACAGGTTTGCCGACAAGGCTTCAACATGCTGAACCTCCTCATCCATCGGAAGAATTTGACATATCTGCACTTGGACTACAATTTCAATCTTAAACCTGTGAAAACATTGACCACAAAAGAGCGCAAGAAATCGAGATTTGGCAACGCTTTCCACTTGATGCGTGAAATCCTCAGGCTCACCAAGCTTATCGTTGATGCCCAAGTTCAATACAGACTTGGGAATATCGACGCGTTCCAGCTTGCGGATGGTATCTTGTATGCTTTCAACCATGTCGGTCAACTAACCGGAATGTATCGATACAAGTACAAGCTCATGCACCAGATTCGATCTTGCAAAGATCTAAAGCATCTCATTTACTATCGATTCAACTCCGGTTCTGTGGGCAAAGGTCCTGGTTGTGGATTTTGGGCTCCTGCTTGGAGAGTATGGTTGTTCTTCATGAGAGGTATCATTCCTCTCCTCGAAAGATGGCTTGGTAATCTGCTATCAAGACAATTTGAAGGGCGACACAGCAAGGGCGTTGCGAAGACCGTAACTAAACAGCGAGTCGAGTCACATTTCGACCTCGAGCTACGAGCTTCTGTCATGGCTGACTTGATGGACATGATGCCCGAAGGTATTCGACAGAACAAAGTCAACACTGTTCTTCAACACTTGTCAGAAGCTTGGAGATGTTGGAAGAGTAACATTCCCTGGAAAGTTCCTGGTTTGCCTGCACCAATTGAGAACATCATTCTCAGATACGTCAAGAGCAAGGCTGACTGGTGGATTTCTGTGGCTCACTACAACCGAGAACGAATCAGAAGAGGAGCCACTGTTGACAAGACCGTAGCGAAGAAAAACCTCGGTCGGTTGACAAGATTATGGTTGAAATCAGAGCAAGAGAGACAGCACAACTATATGAAAGACGGTCCCTATGTCTCATCTGAAGAGGCTGTTGCCATTTATACGACAACCGTCCATTGGCTCGAATCTCGAAAGTTCTCGCCCATTCCCTTCCCTAGTGTCTCGTACAAGCATGACACCAAAATCCTTATTCTGGCTCTCGAAAGACTACGAGAAGCATATTCCGTCAAAGGTCGATTGAATCAGAGCCAGCGTGAAGAGCTAGCATTAATTGAGCAGGCATATGATTCCCCCGGCACTACATTGGCACGAATCAAGCGTTTCCTTCTTACCCAGCGAGCTTTCAAGGAAGTCGGTATTGACATGAACGACAATTATAATTCCATCAATCCTGTGTATGATATCGAACCCATCGAAAAGATAACAGATGCGTATCTTGATCAGTACCTCTGGTATCAGGCCGATACTCGACATCTATTTCCATCTTGGGTCAAGCCTTCTGACTCCGAGGTGCCACCTCTATTGGTCTACAAATGGGCCCAAGGAATCAACAACCTGACCAATGTTTGGGAGACTGCAGACGGCGAGTGCAATGTCATGATCGAAACGCAACTATCGAAAGTCTATGAGAAGATCGATTTGACACTACTCAACCGACTCCTTCGACTAATCATGGATCACAATCTGGCTGACTACATCACATCGAAGAACAATGTGCAGTTGAACTACAAGGATATGAATCACACCAACAGCTACGGTATGATTCGTGGCCTACAATTTTCAGGCTTTGTTTTCCAATATTATGGCTTGGTTATTGACCTGCTGCTTTTGGGTCTACAACGAGCTAGCGAGCTAGCAGGGCCTCCACAAAGTCCGAACGATTTCTTGCAATTCCGAGACCGTGAAACGGAGACAAGACATCCAATCCGACTATATACCAGATACATTGATAAGATCTGGGTATTCTTCAGGTTTACCGCCGATGAATCAAAGGATCTAATCCAACGATTTTTGACTGAACAGCCAGACCCGAATTTTGAAAATGTCATTGGCTATCGGAACAAGAAATGCTGGCCTCGAGATTCCAGGATGAGGTTAATGAGACATGATGTGAACCTTGGTCGGGCTGTGTTCTGGGATATGAAGAACCGCTTACCTCGTTCAATCACTACAATTGAATGGGATGATACTTTCGCCAGTGTCTATTCTCGTGACAATCCGAACTTGTTATTCTCCATGTGTGGTTTTGAGGTCCGCATCTTGCCAAAAAATCGGAATCAGAACGATGAATTCCCGATCAAGGACAGTGTTTGGGCTCTTGCCAACAATGAGACCAAGGAACGGACGGCATTTGCATTCCTCCAAGTCACCGAAGAAGATATCCAGAAATTCAACAATCGTATAAGACAGATTCTAATGTCTTCTGGCTCCACCACATTCACCAAGATTGCCAATAAGTGGAATACGACACTGATTGCTCTTTTCACGTACTACCGTGAAGCCGCCGTCTCGACAGTCAATCTTCTGGATACGATTGTCAAATGTGAGACGAAGATTCAAACTCGCGTCAAGATTGGACTGAACTCAAAAATGCCTTCTCGTTTCCCGCCCGCCGTCTTCTATACACCCAAAGAACTTGGTGGCTTGGGTATGATTTCTGGCTCTCATATTTTGATCCCGACAAGCGATAAGCGATGGTCGAAGCAGACAGATACTGGCGTTACACATTACCGCTCAGGAATGACACATGACGAAGAGACTCTAATTCCAAACATTTTCCGTTACATTATTCCTTGGGAAGCTGAATTCATCGATTCGCAGCGAGTTTGGACGGAATACTCGCAGAAGCGACTGGAGGCGAACCAGCAGAACCGCAGACTGACCCTTGAAGATCTTGAAGATAGCTGGGACCGCGGCTTGCCTCGAATCAACACTCTGTTCCAAAAAGATCGGAGCACACTCAGCTTTGATAAGGGTTTCAGAGCTCGAACAGAATTCAAACAGTACCAGCTCATGAAAAGCAACCCCTTCTGGTGGACCAGCCAACGTCATGACGGCAAACTATGGAATTTGAACGCCTACCGAACCGATGTTATTCAAGCGCTGGGCGGTGTTGAAACTATTCTTGAACATACTTTGTTCAAGGCGACCGCTTTTCCATCCTGGGAGGGCCTGTTCTGGGAGAGAGCTTGTCTGGCAAATGGTACCATGCTGCTACGTTATGATGGCTCCAAAGTTGCCGTGGAGGATGTAGAGGAAGGAGATCTTCTTCTGGGCCCCGATGGTGGTTCTCGTCGTGCGTTCAACGTTGTGAAAGGCAAAGATCGCTTGTATCGGATCAAGATCGGGTCTGGCAAGGAGGACCTCGTTGTGACACCAAATCACATACTCGTTCTGCACCTGGAGGTTCCTGCTGTTACTGAAGGGTCAGTGGCTAAGCGATTCAACACGGTCGAAATGACAGCAAGTGATTTTGCCTCCCTCCTCCCAGAGGACAGAGCTAAGTATCGTTTGTTTCGAAGCCACAAGCAAACAGTAGAGCACGATATTCCAAAAAATTTCAGGTTCATGATAAAGGACATCTCTCTAGAGACCGAGGCTACGAAATGGGCCGGGTTCCGAGTGGATAAGGACCAGTTGTACTTGCGACATGACTATCTGGTGCTCCACAACAGCGGGTTTGAAGAGTCCATGAAGTTCAAGAAGCTCACCAACGCCCAGCGCTCTGGTCTTAATCAGATTCCTAACCGCCGATTCACACTTTGGTGGAGTCCCACAATCAACAGGCAAGCTTCCCTTACCCTCAACGAATGACTCGTTTGCTAACCATACTTAGGGCGAATGTGTACGTCGGTTTCCAGGTTCAGCTCGATCTGACAGGTATCTTCTTGCACGGCAAAATCCCAACACTCAAAATCTCTCTAATCCAGATTTTCCGAGCTCATTTGTGGCAAAAGATCCATGAATCTGTAGTCATGGATCTTTGTCAGGTCTTCGATCAGGAGCTTGAGCAGCTAGGTATAGAGACTGTACAGAAAGAGACGATCCATCCCAGAAAATCGTACAAGATGAATAGCTCATGTGCAGACATCCTTCTATTTGCCAGTCATAAATGGAACGTCACTCGACCATCCCTCCTCTTTGATACCAAGGACCAGATTGAAGCAACAACGACAAACAAATTCTGGATTGATGTTCAATTACGGTATGGAGACTATGATTCTCATGACATTGAACGCTATGTCAGAGCCAAATACTTAGACTACACAACTGATAGCATGAGTATCTACCCCTCAGCGACTGGCCTTATGATTGGAATCGATCTAGCCTACAACCTCTATTCCGCATACGGTCAATACTTCCCCGGTCTCAAGGCCCTGGTTCAACAAGCCATGGCCAAGGTCATGAAGGCCAATCCTGCACTTTATGTGCTTCGGGAACGTATCAGAAAGGGCTTACAACTGTACGCTTCTGAAAGTACGCAAGAATTCTTGAACTCCCAGAATTATTCCGAGCTTTTTAGCAATGTAACGCAATTGTTCATTGATGATACGAATGTTTACCGAGTCACGATTCACAAAACATTCGAGGGCAATTTGACAACGAAACCTATCAATGGTGCAATTTTCATTTTCAACCCGAAGAGCGGTCAACTCTTTCTTAAGATTATTCACACCAGTGTCTGGGCCGGACAGAAACGTCTTGGCCAATTGGCGAAGTGGAAAACAGCAGAAGAAGTCGCTGCCCTTATCAGATCTTTGCCCGTTGAAGAGCAGCCTAAACAACTAATTGTCACTCGAAAGGGCTTGTTGGATCCCTTGGAAGTCCATCTGCTGGACTTCCCCAACATTTCCATCAGAGCTTCAGAGCTTCAACTACCCTTCCAAGCCGCAATGAAAGTCGAGAAGCTTGCAGACATGATTCTCCAAGCAAAGGAACCGCAGATGGTACTGTTCAACTTATACGATGAATGGTTGAAGACTATCTCGTCGTATACCGCATTTTCTCGACTGGTTTTAATCTTGCGTGCACTTCATGTCAATACCGACAAGACTAAATTGCTACTGCGACCAGATAAGACGGTCATCACGCAAGCTCATCATATTTGGCCAAGTCTGTCCGATGAGGACTGGGTCAAAGTTGAGGTCCAACTTCGAGATCTCATCCTGAACGACTATGGAAAGAAGAACAATGTGAATGTGCAGTCACTCACCAATAGCGAGATACGCGATATCATCCTGGGTATGGAGATTTCGGCACCTTCCATGCAACGACAACAAGCTGCAGAAATTGAGAAGCAACAGGAAGAGCAACAACAACTGACCGCAGTAACAACCAAGACTCAGAATGTGAGAGGAGAGGAGATCATTGTAACAACTACTTCGCAGTACGAACAACAGTCATTTGCGTCAAAGACGGAATGGAGAACTCGGGCTATCGCGACTTCCAATCTCAGAACCCGAGCAAACAATATATACATCTCGAGCGATGACGTTCAAGAGGCTGAAGATTCTTACACCTACATCCTACCGAAAAATATCTTGAAGAGATTCATCACAATTGCTGATCTTCGTGTCCAAACCGCTGGCTATCTTTACGGATCTTCCCCTCCAGACAATGAGCAGGTTAAGGAGATCCGAACTATTGTCATGGTCCCGCAAGTGGGTAGTACGCGTGAAGTTCAACTTCCTCATCAACTGCCTCAACATGAATATCTCAAATCGATGGAGCCACTTGGTATCATTCACACAGCTTCGGGTAACGAAACATCATACATGCCTGCAGCAGATGTCACCATGCATTCACGATTGATGGCTCAACATCCGTCATGGGACAAGAAGACCATTACTTTGGCTGTGTCGTTTACGCCAGGATCAGTGTCACTATCATCCTGGTCGCTTACTCCTGAAGGATACACCTGGGGAGCATCGAACAAAGACACACAGTCTGACAACCCATCCGGATTCTCGACTTCTTTCGGTGTCAGGACCCAACTCCTCCTTTCCGACAAGATCCGGGGCTTCTTCCTGGTTCCCGAAACTGACACCTGGAACTACAGCTTCATGGGCGCCAGCTTCTCTTCCGTCGAAAAGAGACCCATCTATGTCAAGATCGACACACCACGCCGTTTCTATGACGACCTACATCGTCCCGTGCATTTCAGCAGTTTCAACGAGTTGGAGGATATTTGGGCAGATCGGGAGGATGCCTTTGCTTGATTGGAGAAGAAAGAAATGGGCAGGATACACATGGCTAATGTAGAATTATGAAAATTGGGAGCAGTCGGACTCTGGAGACGGGACCGAAAACAGCATAAGTGGGGAAGACAAATGGGAGTGCCATGTGCAACGTGTGATAGCAATTGAATCGTTATTGAAGAGTGAGCCAGACATGAAATAACTGAATTCCCTGTGAGGATGATTGGCCTAAACATTGCCCCTTTTCCTTCTCAAATACAACTGAAGAAAGGCATGAGAAACTCCGTTGGTCAGCAAGACACCGCATGACCGTGGTATATTAGTAGATCGCTGTGGGTGCAACGGTGCGGAACTCTGAGTATTTATTCGATACAATCCTATCCACCTACACACACTCCCTAGCCGCTCGAAACATGACACAGGATCTCACTCCGGCTTGACGCTCCGCTGGCCCTTCTCGAATATCTCCTTCTTTACCGAACCCTGGCTCAGCCCAACCCCGGCCTCGACGGTATTATCAAAGATCTTCCTGAAGCCGAGCGCATTCAGCAGCCATACCAACGTCGCATTGGTGCCCTTCCAGACAAACTCCGCCTTTCCCATCCCCGGCTTCGCCAGAACCTGGCCCACTACCTGCCTGGCCAGCTCCTCCGGCCTCATGCTCTTGGCCGCGTGCTGCCGACTCCGCTCCTGCACACCCGCCTCCGCGGCGATGTAGAGGCTGTCGGGCCCGAAGGCGATGTTAGTAGGCGACATCAGCCCGGTAGACACTTCACCCATGAACAGTGTCACGACTTTGATCCCCAGCGGCGCGACTTCGAGGCGCAATGTGTCGGAGTACGAGGCCACGGCAGCCTTGGTGGCGTTGTATTGAGCGGAGAAGAGGAACGGCACGCGCGCGACGATCGATGATGTGTTGATGATCGTGGGAGGGCCGTGAGGTTGCGAGGACGAGACGGAGGCGAGAAGCAAGGGGAGAAACGCCTGCGTCATGTCGAACAGCCCGAATACGTTGCTATCGAACATTGCGCGTACGCGGCGAGTGTCTGCTTCCACTGCCGGGGCCTCGTACACTGTTCGAGCTGGTGATTAGTGGTCTCTCCCCCACCCGAAGTGTACATCTAACCTATACGCCCAGGACAGGATTTCTGGATCACGTACTAGTCCCGGCATTGTTAAACAGGATGTCCAACTTCCCACCCGTGCGCCTCGCAATCTCGGCCTTCAGCGCAGCAATGCTCTCTGTGCTGCTGACGTCCAGCGGAAGCGTCTCGATCCCCTTCGCCTCGAGTTGCGAGAGAGACTCGGTTGACCGTGCGGTCGCGAAGACTCGGAGGCCGCGATGCGTGAATTCAAGCGCGTACGCGTGCCCTGCGGAGCCGGGCGAGCAGCTGGATTGTTGAGGGAGGTTAGTTTCGAAGTATTTCAAGGAGAAGGGGATGCAGGGGTGAAGGTTTGATGGAGGGGATATGCGAACCCTGTGATGAGAATCGAGCGCTTTAGGGGTGAAGTCATCTTTAGCTGTGTTGTTGATAGAACGTTTCAGTGACTGGTGTTATTTCCAAGGTGGACTACGCTCCTCGCAACGGCTGCGGGAGTGCTGATCCATTTGTACTTCCTCGAAGCTCGATATCATATATGTTGTTGATCTTGGTGGCAAGTAATTCTGCTCTGTCAACAGCTGTGAACCGCTGCATCCGCGGACCAGGTGTAGCCTTGTAACGAGCCACGTCTCGACGGCGCACCTAAAATATCTCGTACACCACACAAAGGGTTACCAGTCGTGGGTGACATAGACGGAGCAATAATTGTCCCGATGGTACGACGGTGGTTGTTGTTCTAATTTCCTGTGGCATTGGGAAGTTGTTTACTCATCTCTGTTCAGCGAATAGTCGGGATTACTAATACATATTCGTTGACGAGTGTTTGGCGCCGCCTACGTTCTTTGGCCAGTTGCCAGTGACGAAGTCTAGCAGTGGCAGTGTCTCGTGTCAATGATTGGGGAAAGCTTGTAATTGAGGAGGAAAATCTGATTAGTATGCACCGATCATCACAGCGAAATAGAACACTGGGCGTTCATTGCATTCCAAGGTTTGCATGGCTGGATAGAATGTGCAGACAGTGTTCAATTCCCCCCTGACAGAGTAAAAGATCGAGAGGGCTCTCTCGCAGGCATGGGTCGAACCGTTTGCTGTCTCGAAAGAAATGGGAAACCCTCCATCACATCACCAAAGCTTCCGTACTTCTATGCATTGGGGTATCAAAAGGTCGTAATATCGTAAGTCATACACGATGATTCTTTGTGCAAACGACTGTTCCTGTATGTATACCAGGTCCGTGCAGTTCAGATCACAGCTCATCGTCTTCATCCTCACTTGCAGTTTCCACATCACTGTCATTTACCACCTCATGCTTCATCCTGGGCTGCCCCCCGATTTCTTCTTTGACTTCAGTCTTCCCTAGAGGCTCTTCTTTCACCTCCGGTCTGACTTCAGGTTTGATCTCGACATCTTCCTTCACCAGACCATCCAAAAAATCTCTTCGATAGTGGTAAAATCGGTCAAGGCACTCCCTTCTCTGCGCCTGTGTCCAATTCTCCACGCGCAAAGCGAAGCTCACCACGTCGTTCCCGTGGCCAGCCCACCTGGCCATGCTGCAGAATTGGCGCTTCATCACTGATTCCGGTGGGTGGTAAATGTATCGTCTTCCACTGTCCGGGGTAACAACGCCATCTGGGTAGTTGTTTAACTTGTAAACAAAGCTGTCTGACTGAGATTGCGATTCGTCTTGAAAGACTTTGGCCAATTGTTCTTGTGTACCCCATCTTTGATTAGTCTCGGCAGCTTCTGCCGCCCGCTTTGACAAAAAGGCTTCAACTTTCGAAGAGCCTATAACTTCGCTATTCTCATGTGTATAAGAAACACCCACAGAGGACAGTATTGCTCTAATGGGGTCATGTTTATGCACAGCAGTCTCATCGGGCTGAAACGGCGCTTTAGAGTTCGATCGTCGCTTAACAGCTTCGCCCGTGATCTCTGCCTCAAGTTCAGCCATTGCTGCACGCTCAGCAGCTTCCTCTCGTTTGATGCGATCGTCCAAAGTGTCTTCCTCCTCAACATTCTCATCGCCTTGAGAGTCCGCTTCTTCTGCTTGGTGGAGATTACCAGCAGCAACACGAACGTTGGCCTTGGATTCCGCAACGTTTGTTTTGTTTACAATATCTCGAAGAACAGTGTGCTCGTTCTGATACGCAAAAAGGTTTTTGAGGCCAAATATTTCGCCTTTCTGGTCTTTGCGGTCTTGAACACCTTGGAAGTATCTTCGCTCGGATGTGGCGTTGTATCCAATATTAGCTTGTTGCTGCTTGTAAATTTGACGGGCATATATGATTTCCTCTAGAGTGCCCTGGCTTATCAGGCGAAAAACTTCCACGTCCCGTTTCTGGCCAAATCTGTATGCACGATCTTGTGCCTGCAGGTCGTAGCTTGGATTCCAATTAGGATCTACTACAACGACTTTATTGGCAGCAGTGATATTGAGTCCAACACCTCCAGCTTTCGTGCTGATCAAAAAGACGAATTGTGAAGGATCAGTGTTGAACTCATTGACAGCTGCATAGCGGGCCTCATACGCCATCTCGCCGTCAAGGTAAGTAACGTTGTACTTTGTGCTAATGAACAGATTTTGAAGCATTTTGAGCAGGCGAACGCTGTGTGAAAATACCAAGACTTTGTTGTTACCCTGATCATGCCAGAATTTCAACAGCTTCTTCAGTATCTTCCACTTTCCACAGTACTCAGGATTAGCAGTGTGTAGTATGCTGTCTCGACTTTGAAAGATGTCGCGCCACTCTTCTGGCATAGCAATTTGAAGTGTTTCCAGGTCTTTGGCCTGTTTATCCTGAGTAGCACTGCTACTGGGGATCAAGAGACCTATATGGTTTGATAGATGATGGAGGTTATTTATGGCCGGGAAGACGTAATCTTGCCATCGCGTTCCATCGTCGAGATTGGCATGACAACACCAACCAGCCTTTTTCTTACTTCCACACTCACAGATGTCACCACTATTCTTGATGTGTTCAACGATGTCACTTTCAAGGAAGTTCTGGTATGCTCGGGCCTGCGTGCTGGTCAAAGGACAGAAGACAACACGATCAGATTTCTTGGGTAATTGATCCTGTATTATTGTTTTGGTTCGTCGTAAGAAGAACTGGGGTAGCAGATTGTCCCTAAGCATGGTTGCAGTTTTACGGGCTCTGGCTAGTTGATAATTGGTGGCACTGTGACTTTGACCCAGCTTCAACGGCTCACAAACTTGAGTCTTCCAGGTGGAGACGGGACCTAACTTTCCGGGATTGGTCCAATTGAGGAGGGTCCAGAATTCTTCGTATTTGTTCTGGATCGCGGTACCGGTAAGACCGATACGACAAAGTGCATTGACTGCGTTGATCGATTTGGCGGTGTCGGATTTCATCTCTTTGAAATTGTGACATTCGTCAGCCACTACGCAGTCCCACTGAATCATATTGATCTCCTCCTTGTTTGTAGAATAGGTGCGGTAGGTGGTGATCATGACCTCAAGCATTCCAGCTTGAGCTATCTCAAAGACGTCACGTCTCTTCCCGCCGTGATAGAGGTCAGTTTGCCACCAGCCCCAGCGCTGAAATTCGTCTCTCCAATTCTGCATTAGAGTGCCAGGACAAATGACAAGTGTTCTTGGGTACCACCTGCTAGCCTTTCGCATCTTCCTCATTCTTTTTTGATCACGCTCGTCTCCAGTCTTTCCGTAAGCGGCAGTGAGAAATGCAATGACTTGAACCGTCTTTCCCAAGCCCATGTCATCGCCGAGGATACCTCCCTTTTGATAGACAAAAAGTTCGTGCAAAAAGGCCGTACCGGCAACTTGATAGTCCCTGAGGAATTGAGCAATAGAGGCAGGTATTAAACCAAGAGAATAAGGGAGTTCAATATCCTTGTACGGGCTGCAAGCGGTATCTGGAGGGAAATCTGGTCGCTCTTCGAGATGCTGCAGGCGTTCATCGTCAGAAAAGTAGACATCTTCATATGAAGGGGGAAGATGCAGTCCACCGGCTTTGAGTTTATCAGTGCGCTCATCGAATTTTGCTCGTCGCGTTCGAACATATTCGGGTACTGTCCACTCCATTAAATCTTCATCAGGGTTGGACTCATTACCATACCCTCTGACTTTGGGCTGTTTCCTCTTGGTAGCTCGTCTGCCAACTCCAGTAGTTGCGCCGGTGGCCCTTGGACGAGGGCGAGGGTTGATTTCGTTTTCGATTGCCCTGGCTCTCCGTGCAGATTTCAGAGCATTCTTCTTGGCTGCCGACTTTCTCTGCTTTTGTCTTTCCTGCAGTTTATTCTCATCGTCGCTGAACTCGGAGGTATCCCAAGTCACTCTCTCCGAAGCCTCGGTGATATCTAGTGACCTGCGTTTTCTCTTCACTGCAGTTGGCACTTCGGAGAGGACGGAATTAGTAGCGGATGATGATCGATATCGCCGCATACTGGCTTCTGCCGCATGCCTCTGGATGTGACTATGATCCACTTTGGAGCGAGACCCGACCTTGATGCGGGCCTGGTCAAGGTCTTCGTCTTCGTCTTCAGGGCTGTCAGTAAAAGCCATTGTGGCTGCACAGTGGAGGGAGTATTGGGCGCATGGAGGGGATGGTAGAGGGATGCGTTGAGAATGGAAAGTGCGGGGGGCAAAGGCGGGCAAAGTGGAAGGAGCGAATGACGCCGCCGCGTTTGCGCGTCACGTCCCCAAGAACGCGAAAATTCCACCAGAGCACGGGACCGCAGTTCAATTTTGTTCCCATCAAACCTCACATCTGCCATGCTCTGAGTCTGGCTGCTACATGGTCTGACAGCCTACTCTAGCAGTGCCCTCACAATGCCCCTCGATTCCATTTCCACTTACTCACAGACCCTCCTGCGCCAGGATGGCCGACGGTGGAACGAACTGCGCAGGATCACTGCCTCAATATCCACGCAAACGGCAAGTGATGGCAGTAGTTTACTGACGATGGGGAACACCGTGGTAGTTTGTACAGTGACTGGGCCAAGAGAAGGGTATGATCTATGATACAATTGAAGGCTTGGATCTTCACGCTAAATTGTGATTGTGATATAGTCGAGGACGAGATAATGCCAATGCCACAGTTGAGACCGAAATCAATCTCGCTCCCTTTGCACAAATGGATCGGAGAAGACGAAATAGAAACGACAAGCGGACTCAAGAACTCCAGACCACAATTTCCCAGGCATTCCAGAGCCACCTGTTCAATCACCTCTATCCTCGTTCTACGATTTCCATATCCCTCCATGTTCTGAGTTTGGATGGTGCTCTCCTTGCGGCATGCCTCAACGCTGCGAGCCTGGCCTTGGTTGATGCCGGCATTCCTATGCCTTCTATTCTTGCCGCTATCTCCAGTGGAAGCATAACTCCAGCAGACGATTACTCGTCAAGACCGGAACCTATTCTGGATCTCAACATTGCCGAAGAGCAAGAATTGCCCTTCCTATCACTAGCAACCGTTGCAGGCAGGCAGGGTGAGGAAGACAAGGTCTCGGTCCTAATAATGGAATCAAGAATATCTATCGGTGGGCCAAACAACAAGATGGAGAGCATGCTGGCAACTGGAGTCGATGGTTGCACCCAGGTCAGGAAGAAAATGGAGGATGTAATTAGGAAACATGGCGCTAAGATCATGCAATCACGGAGGTGACCAATTCCACTGGTTATCTCGCCGATCCACGACCTTTGCGATCCAACAAGATCGCTGGACTTTCCAGATCTTCCATGCCGAGATACTTTCTGTATAGAGATTCCTCCCCACTACCATGATTTACAATCAAAATCATGCCGCGGAAATGCTCCATTGAGCGAAAAGTCTCGTCAACACAACTCATCATCCATTTTCCCAAACCACACGAACGGTATGCCGGAAGGAGATAAACATCTGTCAGATATGCCACAGTCACAAAATCGCTGATCCAACGTGATATGCCGATAAGTTTGCGACTTGATTCGTGGATTTCGTACATTGCGAAACAGAGGGATTGGCGGACTAGACTTTGCAGTTCCGCTTCCGGCAAGGGCTTTGCCCAAGGCATGTCGGAGAACAAATCATTCAGATCTGAAAGAGGGATTTGATCTGGATTGGTGGAAAGCTGGAAACCCGTTTCGTGTGTCCAGGAAAGGTGTACCAGCGAATTATCCATCCTGCTGAATGTCTGGGATGGCTGGATGAGCGGGAGGACGAGCCAGCAAGCTGTTCCAGGCCAGTCACAGGCTGAGAAAGATAGCATAGAACCTGAAGCAATGATGGACGTCCCTGAGAAATGGGGGCCCACTGAGGTGACTCATAACCCGGACACGCTTTTGCAGATAGCTACCGTCATCGGCAGGGTGATTCCTAGGGAGATCTGCCAGCACGACACAAATTAACCCACTGTATCCCCGTAGAAGGCCGGATATGGTTCTTTGTTTTGAGATTGAAGAATGGCATCAGAAGACAGCCCACTTCAAACGACAGCCTTGCACCTCACTCACTAATGCTCCACTCGACCAATCCTTTGTTCGAACACGGTGGACCACTTTGCTACACTGCACGATGAAGTCATGTCTCGCAATTTCGTGTCTTCATGAAGTTGTCTCTTTTCGTCCTTGACGCCAACTGCTTCTTGATTATCGGGGAGTTTCCATCAATGGGAAGACGACTCCATTCCATTTGAAGAACAAGCTGATCTTCCGCTCAACAACACTCAGGAGAAGAATTGGGAGCCCCATTACCTTCCTCAGCCTCCCCAAAGCCGCTGCACTTCTACTAGAACTATTTCTCAGAGCAATACAATGCGCCCGCCATCGGCAGATCTCCTCCGCGCACTGCGGGTAGCATGCCAGCCCTCACGCTATCAAAATATCTGCGTCGCGAACGCTGCGCCCATAACGATGTTACTACACCCATCTCGAACGTTGAATACTTCCGCACGTCTCTACGCCGCCGCTCCTCGACCTCAATCACGATCTCCACACACTCCTGCTCGTCCAGATCCGCCTCGGATCAATCCTCGGGCTCCAAAAACACACGACCGGGGCCCGGTCTCGGAGGAAGATACACAAACAGATTTCTCCAAGATGGACATCTTTGCAAATGCCGGTGCGGTCACGCCAGCGAACAGCATTGACGCATGCACAAGCGATGGATTCCACCTCAATAACGGTCAGCAGACTGCCGGTGGCTTGGGATTGCTCTTGCTTGATGGCGAGGCATTTGTGTGGACTCCTTGGGATAGCAGAGCAGGAAAGGAGACAGCAGGCTTCGGCAAGCTCCTTGACAAGAGAGGAATCATCAATCTTCCGCCATCTTCGCTGGGAGTGTTGGAACTGGTCTACCCGAAGCCAGATCTCCTCCTTATAGGCACAGGGCGCAAATTATGGATGTTGGGCAAGGAAACCAGGAAATATTTGTCTGAGGCACTAGGGATCAGGGTAGATGTCATGGACACGGGAAATGCAGCGGCGGCATACAATCTACTGGCAACTGAAAGAGGTATCACTCAGGTCGCCGCATTGATGATCCCTAATGGATTTCGCGGTTCGTAAAGCTAGACTGAGAGTTGGGCCCGGATTTTTGAAGGGGACATCGCGACCTATCCCCCGGACTAAGTTTTCAGAGGCAGCAGCATCGTCATCATCAGGACATCGACTGCGTACATACGTACATATCACACCTTACGATGGGAACAGTGGATCAGCTACACACTCAAGCGCTCGAGGGATCTTACTTGGAATGGTAACATTAAGTACGAAGTAATATCACAGCTCTGCAAGCAGGAGTGTCTAGTAGTATTATTCGGGAACACTCCATGCCCAAAGCAAGTGAGACCTACGCATCTAACGTCCCGGTCCGCTGTAATTATCAGTGCTGCGGCTTTGGCTCTCAAACATGGGTGGCTTGGCAGTGGCACAGCATCGACAAGATAAAGAGCCTTCTGGCCAGCCCCTTCGGCCACATTATATTAGGATAAGTAAGAATAACATGTCGGACCGTGCATAGTGATCAAGCCTGTGTTGGCGTTGGTTCAATCTAACAGACCAAGAACCTTAATAGCTCACAATATTTGGGAGGCATAGAGACTCGAGAGACGATTGAAGTGGTTCAATTAGTGCGTGGACAAGCACGCAAGTGCTAACTACAAGTACTGTAGTATCTACTGGCGATTGCCAAGCCTTGGTACGTGGGCAGGCCATAAATTGGAAAAGGGAAGAGGAAAATAGCGCTCCAGCAAAAAAAGAAATTTCAACTCGACACCTGCAGGATTCTTTGGATGTCAGTTTAAGATATAACAGATAGTATAAATCAACTTACCGAACCTGCGCCCACGAATGGATCTGCTAAACAAATTTGCTAGCAGGCAGACGCCTTAACCGCTCGGCCAAAGTGTCGGAAATGAGATATTTAAACAAAAGTTTGCTTAAAGAATATATGACCCCTCTTTCACGTGGGTCACTTGACCAATCTTGGCGTCGCCCTAAGCTTGTCTTGCACCGCACAAGCCCACCACCTTTTGTCACGGACCCGAACACCAACACGATGGCACCACAGGATCAGTCAGATAGTATAGCCGAGTATGTTGATAAACTTACGCGCGTATTCGCAGCGCGATAGAAAAGGTATGCCTGGAAGGACAGGTGTATTATCGCACAAGCGCACATCGCAAGTACTTCTCTTCTTTTCCTCCCACTTTCGTCTCTTCATTCATATGCAATCCATACACTTCAAGAGCGCTCTCATTCTTCATTTGCCGTGCCGTTATAACGTCAATGTTCCCTCGTCTTCACAATTCATCAATGCCAACACCTGCGAGGTGTACACCAACACTGTAAGCATTGTAACCGTGACACAAGGATTTGAATGAAGCTCAGCCTGACTGCAACAGTTCAGGGTATCGAGAGAAATCACAGTGAATGCAGTGTGCAAGTGTTAGAACTTCTCGGCTCATACGACGATTGATCACCAATCCGACGCCGAGACCAGTCAGCCTCCGTAGACGCTACGTGTACAGCCCAGCTTACGAGGTTTGCAAACTTAGGAGAGCTGTTCACTAGGCGCATAAAATGGGAGTGTATTCGGGAAATCCTGGCTACGACTATATGGAGATCAATGAGTAATTTTAATGACTTTAGGGCACGCTTATTTTATGTGACTCTAATGGCTTTATCATTCAATTTCTATTCTAGAAGTCTCAGAGTCATGGAAGCGCGAAGAATATGAACCGCCGACTTCTACTACTCTGCCAAAACCTGGTGGAGAGAACAGGAGAAGGGTTCATAGCAGGAAATATCAGGAAGCAAAAAAGCAAGGCGATATTGCAGAATCTCAGGAAGTGTATAAGGCTGAAGTTTATGGAACCACCATACAAAATCGGCAACAGCAAGGTCAGGTGGGAGATACAATAGTCACCATACAAATTTCGGTGCCAAGATGCTTGTGCTGAGGTAGACCCGAATATGATGCGAGCGGAATATGATGCTGAATATGGTGCCCCGAACAGCCCTTTTCTGGTTCTATCATAGGCCAACCGTCGCCTTGTGAGCCACAGCCTTGTCTTGACGAACGAACTCTCTTACGTCTACATTCCCGCGTGAAAGCCAATATTTTCGTTCCACCTCTCTTCTAGCTTGGCCTCTTCGATAATTGCAATCCACAGACCCTGGAGCGCTCTCTACCTTCACAGTATGCCTTGCCGTCGCAGTTTCCTGAGAATCCCAACCTTTGCATGAATTTGGCAAAATGGGTTTAAATCCCAAATCTGACACAGTGGATGGCACAACAGGATCTGAAGACTCGGCTTTGAGGAATCCTAGACTTTTGAAAGGTACTGCAAAGTTTCGTGTCTTAGGCGATCTGATCCTGCCTCCCCCATCTACCTGCGGCCTTCTCACAGAACACGAGGAATTGGTTCTCAGCCTTCGACCACATCTCGATGGAATGGATGGCCGAGATCTATCAAGTATGCTGGCTCGGAAGAAGGAAGGGAAATTGCCAATATTATATCAGAAATTCCAAAACCTATTCAAACTCTTAAACATTCTTTTGAGATCCAGAGAGATCAAGATCTGGAAAGACTTGGGTTTAGACTCACCACCTCAAGATGATTTTGTATGCCCCTCCGGGAAGCTCAATAGCGGAGCTATGCAGTATATTAATCAGCCCTCATACTCGACTCTGAATCTTGTTGATAGAGAAACCGACGACCCATTAAATGGCTGTATCGCAATGCTTATGGGAAACGCTTTCAAGAAAGAGGATACCCTTATATTCGATGACCTCCATAGGCGATCCGAGAAATCTGAAAGCTACGAGACGTATCCCCAAGAATTTATTGATTGTCACATGGATTGGACACAGGGTATCTGTGCTTCTGTAACAGCCAAAGTGGAGATGGTGTATGGAATCCAAGTACAAAAGAGAGTTCGTCAGCGACGGGCTATTATTGTCTTACCATTATGGGGTGCCTTGAGCGACGTCTTTCTTTTCAGAGTGCACGAGTCTAATTTTAGAAATCAAGATGGGACGTACAGATATCGCGAAGCTATTCTGTTTGGTTGCCACCCACAACGGCTCTTTTATGAAACTGTGGGAAGTGATATTGCTCGTCTGCAGGACTCGATAACCGCAACGGCTACGAAGATAGCTCAAGACGGGACGCCGTGCATCAAGAATTACTTTTTGGAAAAGAAGTGCAGGCATAGTTCTAACATACGGCAACAGCTTGAGATCAGAGCACTAGGTCCGACCTTGAAAGGAGCCTTTGGCACTTTTCAATACGTGAACAAAGAGGGAAAAAATCGAGCTTCTAGTGCGACTGGTGAAGAAGTTTGGGGTTGCTATTTCATCTCAAATTCGTACAGTAACAACAACCTCAGGCGCTTGCTTCCGTCAGCACTGCGGCCTATCGATGAGGATTACGATGAGCAATGGAACGATCCCTCCGACTTTCCAGAAGTTGTTCAGGAATGGTTCAAAGGCCAGGAACAGATCTTTTTCTACGAGTCCCGCATTCATAGCACTTCGGATATTGCAAAAGTATTCGAGACATCATACATGCCGATAAGTGCGAGCCATCCACCTTTTTGCTTCGGGATATGCTCAGGTATATGATGTTACAGCAGACTCTTGTTTTGGGCAGAGTAAAGGGAAAATCTCAGGACCTTTATCACAGTCGATTCGACGGCCAATCAATGGAAACCTGTTGTCACTATTGCAATTCGGTAGTCAGTGAAGGTCAAAATACAAGATGGTCTACAAGACGGCCCGGATTCTATATCGCTAAAGAAGGGAGGTGCCGTTGCTGCGATGGCAAATTAAGACCTAGGAAGCCTGCTAGCTCTAATGTTGCTTTGATCCGTGGGAAATCAGCAGATATGCAACGGGAAATGCCCACAGAGGAATTACAAAACCGTCAACCGGCGAGGAGAGGGGATGAGCTCTGGACCAAGTGTATGCGAATAGAGAAGCATCCCAGTTTCTTCCTCCCTGCGAAGATAGAATCGTGGTGCATTCGGTGCAAGGAAAACAGCAAGCATTCTGCGGGAGAAGGAGTATGGATAGATGAAGAGCCCCGCTGGACATTAGGAGACTCGCGACCCTTATACATTGAGCGCTGAGTTCATTGTCGGTGTTATCAGGAGTATGGCAACGCCAGCGGAAGATTCGTTCCAGCGGACGACACTCCATCAATCTACACTCATAGACTTGCTCAATTTGCAAACATCTATGGCGTGTAGGACAATCTCATCAAGTCAAAACTGCTTGACAAATTGATCCTCTCATCGAAATTTTACAGATTCGAAGGAAAGAAGTGAAGAAGAGTCAGCCTGTCACGAACCTGCCATTCAGATGCCCAAGAGACTGGGCTCTCATCTGCTTTAGGCGAGAGGCATATCCGAGTCTGGGATAGAAATACAAGAAGGGAGCAAGGCTGTCGATTATCATTACCTCACAACTCTGATTCACGTGACAGTCAGGAGGAGGAGGGGGGTTAAATCTCCCATCGCCCAAACTGAGTGAAGACGATCAGCTCTGTTCATATTCCTCTCGAACCGTACTGAAATACCTCAGAATCCCGAGGTTTACAGCTCCTTTTTGTGAGGGGGTTAACTAATTGTACCCCTGAGCATCACACAGAGGGGCCTAGGGTCTAATCTAGCCATCAAGTGATTGGTTATCCTGCCTCTCAGCAGATTAAGCCCCTGTAAACATTGCGAACCGCTGCGCTAACGTTGGTGCCTAAATTTCCTTGCAACATAGCACTCCCGATTCCAGGTACACAGGTAGTATTATCAGGCGACTTTCGGTCGCACATAAATCCCAGCTTCGCCTTCGATAAGCAGAGAATCCTGGCAGATAAGATTCCAAGGATCAGGGAACAGGCACAACTGCGGTTGAGGGGGGTTCGAACCAAGCCCGTAGACTCTAACCAGGATGTACGCATCGGTCTGGGTAGCCGGTGTCGAAAATCGCCCTGAATACTTCTTCGCCATGGAGATTTGGTTATTACTCAGGAGTGCCGGGTTGTGTAAGCTACCTAAGGTAGACTTGACCTCCAAGTGGTAGGTGATGTTGTTCTGCTGACCGGTTGAACCCTCAAAGTTCGGGACCTGCTCGCTCAAATACATCCGTAAGCGTCCGTCGGTGTCGACGTAGGTGAAATCGGCAAAGTCCTTCTCGCGAAAGTCATCGCTGAATGGATTTGGAAAGGCTTTCGCTCGAGCTCTACTAGTCCAGTTCTCTGGCGTGAAAAATGGTGACAGCTTGTCTTCCAGAAACTTGTATACCTAAGTTTTTGTCTGTTAGAAAGTTGGTTTGATACTGTGGGTGGTCGTCAATACTCACCAGGTGTTCTCCAGCAAATCCAATCTCATGTGGTACGGCTTCAGAGGACTCCTCAGCGACAAAGCTGTTTCCACCATAGCTGCTCCTTGGAGGTCGTCCAGACGACCAGGGATGATTCGACGGTCGAAACGCCTTTGTTGGGGTTTTAAATGCACTTTGTAAATGGTTCGGAGAAGAGTGTGGCGCATCCGAGTCTGCTTGGGCCCCTGACGAGTTTTCGGCAATATGGCGCGACGTTGCTAACGTATTTGGCCCCGATGAACTGCTCCCGCTGGCATCTGGGTTATTCACAAGAGGCTGGGGAGAAGGTGAATTGAAAGTGAATTCGAAGGCGGTAGCCATGCCGAAGACGGGCACTGAAGACTTGCTGGGCACTGCTCCTGAAGGAGGTGTAACCTAGTTACGGAAGACCTCATGAGTGGTGTCAGACAGCTTTGCGTTAGTCAGGCTTGCAGTCAAGCGCACAATATTCTCGTCTGTAGCAGTCTCCCCGTTTGTAGCGATAGCATCGGATCTTGCCCCACTGGAGGCAGCCTGGCCCGGCCGTCTTCTCAATGAGAATGGCAAGGAGACCGCTGCATCATTGCGTACTCGTCGTCCCTGTGAGCTTGGCGTTTGTGATGGCCTTCGTTGCTGTGATCCCAAAGAATCTTCGTCTGAACAGCTACCAGTCCTCCCTTTGCTTATCTGCAATTTTTTGAAAGCCAATTCGAGGTTGTCGTTAGGATCTTCAGTAAGGGTATCGTCATGGGAATCTTCGTCTAGGCTGTCTTCAGCCATAATTTCAACGACGGTTGTTGGATCTGTCTTGACACCTGCTCTTTCGAGTTCTTCGATGAATTGCTCGACTTTCTCAGTCGTGAGGACTTTCACAAGAAGTCCGCGACTAGCGTTCCCTAAGTCAAAGCGTTCTGCGAAACGATCTGATAATGGGACGATAATGTCCATGATCTCTGAATCTCGCCGGATCTTAATATGTAGTTCTCCACCTACGTTGTCCAAGAGAACCTGTCCCTTATCGTCGCGGCCGTACCTCTTCACACTGGCATCAAGAACGTATCGCCTAATAGTTATGTCTGGAACTCGAAAGACCCTAATATTACTAAGCATTGTTGCCACCTGGTCGGCTCGCTGATTAAGTTTATTCTCATGACATATAATGCTTACTCCTGTTAGACATAAATCTATGCCATAGAGAGTACAAAGTACTTACCTAATAATGTATCGACTCTGCCTTCGGAGCCTATTTCTAAGCGCAGGATCCGGTACTGCGGATATATTACCTTGGTTTGGTTGGTTCTCTTCTTTCCGGACGCTCTGAGACAAACGCTTGGAGTCCATCGACAACTTCCCGAAAACGTTGTGCATTGAGGATTTGAAGAGTTTTCCACCTACATCAAGTAATGGCAAGAATCCCTCGAACTTGGATTTTAGAAAGTTCAAGTCCGCAATCCAGAAGGTATCTTCGGCTCGGAGTAACTGTGCAGCTTGGGTAGGATCATTAGATTCACCTTGAGTAACTGGAAAAATGTGAAGCGGAAGCAATCGTCGTCTTTGAGTCATTGACAGGGAAGTCTTGCCTAGGAAGGAGTCCAGGGCAGGCAACATATTCTGGCGTAAAAGCCTGGTTCGGTCAAGCTCTCGTGTTGACTCCATGCCTTCAAGCTCCGAGATTAAATCATCAAGTCCTGCATCTCTTACTTTCAAAAGGGCCTGGAAAAGATTGTCACACCCGCGATAGAGTCTGGAGAGAACAGGCACCTTCGTGCAGGGAAATGAGGCCCTCCAGACACACTGCTGTGGCGAAACCCACCTGCCGGGGTCGACGTATATCAAACTTTCGGTATGGAAACTCGCCCTGGTTCATCGCTGTGAGCAGCTACCACATCCAAAAAGAGTTGAACTCACAATTTTGAGCTGTCTAAGGCTGGATATGCTGCGATGGCTTTGTAAACAATTGTAGCCGTTGTTATCGCTCGTCTCTGGTCATTGCTTTCTTTCAAAGCCCGGAGCTGTTTCACAAAATAGTCCGGCGAGAGCTCAGTCTGTACTCCAAATTTGCGGAGGAAGCTCCAGTCCGTGTTTTGTGGATCAACCAGCTGAAGAACAGGGAGAAGACCTAGGCTGACAGACGACAAAGACGGCAATATCGTCTCGCACAGTTTCTGCACACCTTGATCGGTGCTTACCTCAATGTTGCTGATATCCACTGTGAGTCTTTGAGCTTCCCAGGTGGGCAAGTCTCCAAACGTGTTACCATAGCCCGAACGATATTGCGTCTTCAGAAGCCAGAGAAATTCCGTTGATCCATTTCTTATCAGGATATGCCTCATTGCATCAGAGAGTCGTCCACCTGAATGAAGAGGAGGTAACCGGCACACTCCTTCTACGGAGCATAAGAATTGGAACCAGTTTTGTCTCTCGCCTTCCGTTACTCTCTCTTCGTAGTCTGGATGTAGCCAAATGATACCAGAAAAGTCGTCTGCAAAAAGCCGTCTGAGAGCTTTTCCTTGTGTCCCAAAAGGAAGATGGACTCTCTCCCGGTATCGAATAGTATTATTGGAGTCAAGGAGGCGTAGGCGGAGTGAGTGGCCATATTGAGGTTGGTAGCGAGCGCGGAAGATGTACACCGCATGCGAGATGAGGATTTCCAAAGGTGACCTACCCACCATTGTTGCATGGGAATCGAGTATCATCTTGCATATCTCTGTCTCATCACATGGTTTGACACCTAGCAGTCGGTAGAGCTGCCTGCGGTCGCGATCATCGGCAGCCGACGCCTGAACGAAGCAAAAGTGGAGGCCAGTGGGAAGGGTGATGCGGCGACCCTGATCCATAAAGACCTTCTTAGTTGCGCAAGAAGCACCAGATGCCCATGAGCCGTCATCCAGCGGGATGATCCGCAGAGCTTTGAAGGCTTGGAATACGGGTGAGTAGGGCTGATAGTGTCCGTTCGAGAAATGATTGCAGAGAAGTCTCGCGACGCGGGACTGCCATGCTGTTACCTTTGATGAGAAACTTGACATATTCGCTGAAATATATTGGGCTAGCAGCTCCACGAAGTGCGAGATGTTAAACGGAGTGACACCCAGTATTGAAAGGATCGTTGCCGAGTTGTCAGAGTAGCCATTCGATCTCACCCGCTGTGCGTATGTGCCCTCGGTGATAAGAAGTCCGCCAGCGGCGTCACGAAACTCATCTAATGCAGTCAGACAATCCTGAGGCGCCAGGAAAACACCGTCTTGCAACTCTGTTCGAATCAGTTGCTTCGATCGCAGTTGCTCGATAGTGGAGGCAGCAACTTCTCTCATAAACGAATCGTGAATAACCCCCAGAGAGCCCAAATATTCGGGCCAACTAAACTTCATATTAGATTCCGTCGATTTTGCCAACTGTTCAAAAGCAGAGCAGAGCGCTTTAGGCAAACACCTCTGGAGGGATATATTCCATCCTCGGTCACTATCAATACCTTTGCGATTAGCAGTCAAGATAAAATCAGCATGAATAATAAACTACGCCGCTATTAGGATCGAATCGTTTTGCAAGAGCGGTAATGGTCCTACCTGAAATCCAAAGGAATTGACTGGTAGGTATGCATAGGTTTTTTGGCCTTCGGCAAGCGGTTTGTGATTACGGTGAGGAAATGCAAGCACAATTTCCGTTTTATCGCTGCCGGGTTGAACCTGAGCGCCAGGTTGACGTGGAGGCATGCCGTGGTACTTAGGTCGGAATATGACATAGTCCATCGTCGTATCGGGACGGCCGTCGATCTTTATCTCTATTCTTTCACCCCCAGGCGCCAAGTGTTCGAGCCGTCCAAGCTTCTCAAACGACTGTCCAGTGAAGACCTTCAAATTGATCACTTTAATATTTCGGGTAAATAGTAGGAAGGTGAAATCAAATGAGGCTAGGTGTTGGCGCAACTTGGACACGTCAAGGTCGGCCTTGAACTGCAGGGTGATTGATGTCCCAGGGAAGTCTCGTATTTTATCCAGCCAAATGGGCAGAACCATGCCGACGTTGCCGAGAGGAGGTCGCGTGTCCAGTTTAAAAGAATATACACCTGAGTGAATAGTGACGACGTCTGTAATTTTGAAAATTGACTTAAAGCCAATGCCCTTTTCCCCAATCGTATCATTCTGACCGGTCTTTGAACTGCAGCCCACTGCACACAGCGACTCCACATCAGCCCTGTTGAAGCCGATTTCGTTGGTCTCGTAAGTCAGAGAATGGCTGGTCAGGACGAATTCGACGCGGGGTGTTGTACTATATCTACTGTCATCCGCGTTCTGGAGCAATTCCCAGAAAAAGTGAGTGAGATCACCGTAGAGGCCATCAGATAGGCTGCAAATTTGGTTAGCAGGAGTCTCCGAGGTGATGATGCGCGGAACTACATTTGCAGTCCATTGGAAAGGTCGCGAAGATTGATGTCTTTCTCAATATCGATGGCGTCTCTGGCGATGTGGCGTCTCGTCCAGAATGAATCGATATGTTCTTTTGCTTCTGCGCGGGTGGGCCTGACTGTGTCGGTGGGCATGATTGCACGGTGGGTGGACGAGGATACTCGAGGAAAGGATGACAGGTAGGCCCGTCACACCACGCAATACTGAAATGTCCAAACTCAGCCGACCATATGTGTGTGGTTGCCCAGAGCCTGCACTTCAGGCGACGAGGCGAATGGGAGAGAGAATTGCCAAGCAAAGATTGTCTGGCGAGGCATTATGTACATCTCGGCCTCCTTCCCACTAAGCCGCAAGGTGAAGTACTAGTAAGGCACAAGCTCCTAGTTTCAGATAGTGCATACGTGTGGTGTGGTAAAGAGCCAAATCTTTGGGCAGACTCCTTGCTCATCGAGCTTGAGTCACGGCCAACGATAAGAGTGCTGCGGTCGAGATTCGTCCATGTGAGCATGCTAGCCAGCCCTCGCCGTGTGCTGGCCTTCCAGCCCCTAAAGATGTGGAGTAGAGGTAGCCACAGGGTGAAACCGCATATCTTGATACGACTATTGTGAGCGCCGACAGGGGTGTTGGATCAAGGTTACAGCGAGGGGGGAGCAGGCGGATTTCACGGCCAGATGGATCGTCGACAGAGTATGCACTGTAGATTTACTCGTGAAAGCATCCCACAGATGGGATTTGAAGGATGAAAAATACGTCGTGTAGTAGAGTGGTGGACAGAAGTACATATCGAAAGGCAAATGTCGAACGGGGTCTTGAGGTCAGAACAGGGTAAACGGCATGGGCGTTCCGTTGACTTGAGCCGCGTAAGCCGGTCGCCGCGTGGACACGAGAAGCGCCCGGAACATGACGGGTCCAGGCACCACGGCGCTAACCCGCAGCCCTTGTGGCTGTGGGGACTACCGACTGGTCAAGCTGGACGAGGTACTCCGTACTCCGTAGAATGCTCGACCAAGGAGCCTGTGGGTCCTCCGTACTGGGCTGGATCTTCACGAAAGCCCCTGCAGCGAGGCACACTCGCTTCTCGGTGAGTCCTGAAGGGGAGGCCGTACCGTCCTCCATAGGGGATCTGCCAGGTGCCCTGACGCCAGTCGAGAGGCGGGTGTAGCCGATTGCTAGGGTGCCCAATTTGGCCCCTGGCTTGGCTCTCAGGGAGTGCCCAGGGAGGGCTCAGTGACGCTCAGCTATTGGCTCAGGAAACGCGTAGGTTAACGCGGCCTTCGCCCACTCTCTACGATCAAACGGTACATGGCAATTAGGTTGTTCGTTCTCGAGGACCCCGTAATCTACGAGTAGGTGGTCTGATGAAATGTGGTTGGGTGCCAAGGATCTGCCCATTACAGAACAAGCAGGATGAATTGATAGTCAAATCAGACAAATGGGGCCATTTGCTCGTCGGCATCCAGAGTCATTGTCTGGTTAGGTACCGGCACTACCAAAATGACATGGGCCGATCTCACATCCTGCTACTTCTTACGCCTCAAAACTTCGCAGTTCAAGTCTCTTGTACGGCTCCGACGGATCTTTCGGAAACATCATGAACATTTAGGAGTGAAGTGAATAAGGGCCAGCTCAAATGAAGCAACTTGCTGATGCTCACGGGACTTAGACCAGCACGAAGCCTGAAGATGCTATATGCTATGTATGTTATCTTGGGGTTGCTCCCGGATTTGATGGCAGATCTTAAATCCATGGCTAGGGATCTAGGATCACTGGACAAGTCATCGTCGCGGGAGACAGTCCTTGTTGAACCCTACCTGAGTGCATTCAGATGTTGCCTCGAGAAGGAGAGCGACCTGGCCCTTCTGAGTGCTGCCGGCATTTATAAGGGAAATTCAAGAGCTGACGGATGGCCCTTGTGGTTATCAGACTGGCGACAACAACTCACCTTTACGGCCACTGGTGCTCACCGAGCCAACAGTTCTTGGCTCAGAATCCGCCTTTGACGAGGAAACATTTCGCTGTTCACCGGCTTCGCCAATGTCAGAAATCGTCGAAGCTCCGGTGTACAAGTTGAATGCGACTGCCTCTTCCTTCGAACCGGATTCAGGTTCCACCATGATTGTGCAACGTTTCCGTCTCGGCTACGTAGCCACGCGTCCCGGCTCATGGGCAAGCACATATCTCATAGCAGACTCCATCGCGCGGAAGCAGGTCAGGTCCAGGAAGCCAACTTTGGGAACCCAGTTTTCACAGTCAGTCGCGTCACTGACTACAAATAGTCCTAAACTAGTGCAGATTCGGCATCGTTCCAAGAGTCAAGGTTCCTCAGAGAATCTTAGTCAGAACGATCTGGACTCCAAGATACAATGCGAACCTATTCGCACCTCTGCCGCCGTGGAGACTGGAGACTGGTTATGCGCTTTTCGTGGGGGTCGAGTCTTATATGCCCCGCGGCCCTTATATGATCATGATGCCAGTGATTACGGGAGTAACAATGCGAGCGGAAGCCCGGTCCGCGGCCGACCATAGCTATGGCACGGAGGTTCATGGGACGGACCAGACGAGATCGCTGTCACAAGCACCACTCAGATATCAATTTATTGGTGAATGTGCTGTTCGTGGTCTTTATGCAAGTGACATCTTTGAAGCTTCCCATTTGAATGGGGAATCCCTCCTAGATTTCGAACAGGTTTGACCATCAACCTTGTTGGAAGCTGTCACATCAGATGGGAGAGTCCAAAAATATCTATTGGGCTGGCCCCTGGTTCCATCGGAGTATATTCCGAAGAATACCGGCTCCTCCATTCGCCACCAATATATAATAAGCCAGATCTCCTAGAATCTGAGGCTTTCTATCTCAAACGCTAGCCTCGTTGGTGAGGTCACGTGCGAGGCCGCATCAATTCCGGCCAGGCGAATCACAGTCGAGCTCAACATTTAACCTCCTCGCATTCCTCATAACGATGCGTATCAAATTCCGGCCTCGATGCAATCGATTACTTAAAATTAAGAGCGCGAAGGAGGGGCACCGGTGGGCTTCTCCTTGACTTTTACATCAGCTCCCAATGTTTTCCTGCCTATTTGCGCCCTTCAACTCGATGGTGGCTGCTGCCATTCTTGATACACACCCACCCTCGCCGCCATCGACACACCGCCAACTCCACGATATACCCAAATTGTGGCGATGTTGCTCCTAGAGACTCGGCATACGAACATGCCATTTCAAAGGTATGGCACATCATGATATTGAGAAACACCGACGACGCAGATCGTGCCAAGACAAGGCTGCCATTCCACGGTACACTGTGCTACCAAACGTTGAGTTGAAACGGTGACATAAGAGCATCTCCTTTGAGGCTTGGTGCAAGCCAAGTTGTGGCTCTGGTCTCAATATTAGTCCCAATGTGTCGAAGGATGAACGCTCTTCTCCTATCAATTGCGCCAACTTGGCTGATCATTGGCCGGTTTTAATTCCGGCCATCGATCATTTATACGGCTGGGGCACCCTTGAGCTTAGGATGGATCTCCTTTTCTCAGGATCGGATCCCAGAAGAACCAGCACGTCCAATCTTATAGTCGTTAAGCATCGGGTAACCCATCTCGGTCATTCTTGCTCTGCTTGCATTGTCTAGATCTCTGGCCAGGTACCCCAGCATCGGCGGATCCAGCATAGACTAATACTTCTTGGTCACTGCCGCAGTCTTTTCACCATGACATACCTCGAGGACTCCCCCCCGCTGCCACCACTGTCTGCCCTATTCCCACATCTCAACTCAGATGCAACAACATTAACCCCGTCAACTGATCCTTTCACAATCACTACTAAGACCGGGTTTCTCCCATGTCGGCCCCCGCTGATCCGTCTACCGGAGGCATTCGACCAGGTCACTGCCGTCGTTGAGGACATGCCAATTGTCAAATTAGATGGCTCACCTGGCCTACTTGCCACATTCAAACTCGGGCCACTGATTGACTCTGGGAAGCTGCCCGACCTGACATCTGAAATGGACAAGCTACGCGTTGCCCCAGGGGGTGACTATGACCTCGAGGCAATTACAGCATTGTTCCGTGACTACAGCTTCTTGGCTAGTGCCTATCTGTTGGAGCCTTGCTGGGAGACATGGTCGAATGACAGTAGTGCTGGAATGTATGGACTCGGAAGATCCGTCCTACCTCGATGTATCGCCTCACCCTTGGTGAAGGCTGCCGATATGTGAGTCGTCTCATACGCCCCCGTCTTGCTCTGCAACTAATGTTCCCAAGCCTCGATATCCCTCCTTTCATGTCCTATGCAGCATCATATGCTCTGTACAACTACAGCATGGTATCGCCAGAAGTCGGACCAAGCATCTACAACAACATCCGCCTCATCCGCGCCTTCGAGCTCGGCCTCGACCCGAAAAGCTCAGAAGCAGGCTTCATCCTCACTCACGTGCACATGGTACAAGCCACTGGTCCACTGATCGACGGTGCCACGTCGCTTCTGGCAGCCATTGAGAACAATCCAGATGATATTAGCGCCGCAGCTTCAGCGTTCCAGACCATGCTCGACGCAATGGAAACCATCGAAGCCCACATGGAGCAAATGTGGAGCCACTCCCTTCCCAAGGACTACATCTCCTACCGCACCTTCATCTTCGGCATCACCAACCAATCCATGTTCCCTAACGGCGTCATCTACGAGGGCACACGCTACGGCGACTCGAAACCGCTCTACTTCCGCGGTGAATCCGGCGCCAATGACAGCATCATCCCGCTGCTCGACCACATCCTCGAAATTCCCATGCCCAACAACCCGCTCACAGAAATCCTGCGCGATTTCCGATCCTACCGCCCCAAACCCCACCGCGACTTCCTCGCGTGGGTCATGAGTAAATCCGCCGAGCTCGGCGTGCGGAAATACTGCTCTCGCCCAGCAGCAGCACGGAGCTCGGAACCCACTAAAGACTTCATCCTACCAACTCTATACCTTAAGCTGCTCGAACATGTCCGCAGCTTTCGCTGGCGCCATTGGCTTTTCGCTCGAGAATACATCATCAAGCGCTCGTCGCATCCGACCGCGACGGGCGGGAGTCCCATTGTCACCTGGCTGCCAAATCAGCTGTTTGCTGTCATGGATCTCATGCAGTCTGTGTATGCAGACAGTGGGTTGAAGGAGGCGGTTGAGTCTAATGCGGAGAGTCAGGGCGAGGTCAAGGTCGTCCGCGAGATCATGCAGAATGTGGCGATCCAGAACGAGAAGCTGGACAAGGAGGTCAAGAGGTATTGTGCTGAACGGGGCGCTTGATTCTCCGTTTGTTGGGTCTACTTGGATAGAACAGTCATCACTTTGTTGCCAGTTGTTCCATTTGAGATGTTTGCGTAGCGATCTTTGCTGTTGATTCTTATCTTGGATTGAGAAAAGACGGTGGATCGTAGGCGTCTTTTAATACGCCTGTGCTCAACATGGAGATGTAAATGCCAATATCGAAATCACTGGTTCCAAGCGTATCAAGTCCGTCAACTCATTCCTCCAGCCCGAAAGACGCTCGGAGCCTTTTCCGCCGGCGACTGCCTGTCCAGCCTGGTCGCGCGCGGTGAAGTAATGCCGCATCCTCTCAAGCCAGCTTGAATGGTAGACGTTGTCACCGCCTTGTCGGCTAAAGTATTAATCCGGTGATCTCGTGTCTGCCTGGCAATCGTGACTAGTGACTGGCTATAAAGCTCGTCGTTGTGGGAGCTGAGATCCAGAACCTCACCTTTCTTTCCTCCCAACTCACGCAGATCGGCACAGGCCGGTTCGTCTGCTTTGTGTATTTCCTCCTTGCCCTTGGAGCTCAGCTCTCAAACACTTTCCTTTCATCGCCTTTGAAGGTATTGGCAGCAGCATCATCACCATCACACTCCATTTCAAATCGAACTCGAAATACGGCAACTGAGGGCTCACGCCCAAATTTCAAGGGAGGAACAAACAGTCACGAGTTGACCTCGTAGGTTACTCGTACTTCTTGAATCACAGGTATGAACTCTTCCATCCCATTCCCTGAGCGTTTTCAACATATGAGGGCTGACAAGTGAAAAGCTAGATCGACTGATCGCCGTTCAAACAACGACAAACACCGATCTCAACATAAGACACCAGGAACTTCTTCGGTGATCTCCTTCTCACCTATATATAAAAATACACTACCTTCGCTAGGTGGAGCCAAGGTATGTCATCATCAACTGTCTCAAACACATTCTTGTACTGACTCTTCTCCTCCGGCAGCAGGACCAGTGGATCGCCCAGGCATCCAGTATTGGTCCTGTTTCGTCACCATAGCTGGACCGCATTCCAGTTCCGGGTGGCGCTTGCAGAGTGCCACCAACCAGTAAATCTGGATAGTCTACCCCGTGGGCATCGACAAAAAGATGGGTTGGCCATTCTTTGTGGCGTACGCGAGCCTGCCCCAATACAATATCCTGTGGTGAAATGTGCTAATACCTATCTGTCTTTTAGCCTATCAAGCCATCGCATGGCGGTGGGCGTTGACAGAAAGATGGTTTAGCCATTCTTTGTGGCGTAAGCGAGCCGGTCCCGACACAGTATAGCCTGCGGTAATATGTGCTAACATTTGTCTGTCTTCTAGCCTATCAAGCCATCGCATGGCGGTGGGCGTTGATAGAAAGATGGTTGAGCCATCTCTGTGGCGCAAGTGAGCCGGCCCAAACACGATATAGCCTGTGGTGAAATGTCAAATATGCTAATATCTGTCTCTTTTCTAGCCTATCAAGCCATCGCATGGCGGTGGCTCGGTGGGTGTTGATAGAAAGATGGTTGAGCCATCTTTGTGGTGCAAGTGAGCCCGCTCCAAAACAATATCCTGTGGTGAGATATGCTAATATGTGTCTGTCTTCTAGCCTATCAAGCCATCGCAAGGCGGTGCGCCCAGGCCGAAGCCACTTCCATTTGTCGACGGGTCTGTATGGTGTATAGACACCTTTCACCTCTTCCATAGGGAAAGGGGGGAAGCAGTGCATCCGTTCACAATGGACTGTGCTGGCGTGGCGACAAGCAAGACTATTGGAGATGGGAATGGTCCTTCAGTTAGTTATTGAGGCAGAGAAAATCACAAAAACGTCCACAAAACATCCACGCTTCTTCCTGCTCTGGTCCTGGCATGACTTGCGTTGCACTGTAGGCTGTAGCTGGAAGACAACTGATAGAAACGAGCCTCCATGAGGCGTTTTTGCATGTGCTGGGCAGTTCAAATTCCCAGTCTGGTTCTGGAGTTGCTCGTTAGTCGCACGCCAATGTCTTCCGTGCCCCTACCTTTCCTACCCAGTCTTCCAGAGTCAGCATGCAGAATGGCAGTGGAATCATGGTAGTTTCCAGACATTAGACATCACGAATTCCCACGCGTTTGCTTAGCCTTGCCCACCGTAGTAGCCCAGGCCGCCGATCTAAGGTAATGCAGCCTCGTGGGAGCCTCGCTACCCGAACAGGCCAAAAGGACGTCGCCAGTCTTTCCCAGACCGCTCGATCTTGCATAAATCCCGTAGTTAATCCATCATCTTCCCGTCGCCACTTACCTCCTTGCCGCCTTTAAATCCCGTGACCACAGGTGCCTGGACTTTCCGCCAGGTATATAAGGAAGCTCGCCGCCCACACAACCTGGTACTTTCTTCCTTCCCAAAGATATTTCACAAGTCATCTTCTGCCATCAACTTGGACTGTCAACGACATCCTTTTATCTTCTTTCTTTATCTCATTGCCTTCCTTGACAGCAACAACGATTCTGTGCATGCCTTGCGTTGATGTCGCCGCGGGAGTTCATTTGTCGACGTCGTTCACGGTGCGTACCGATCTCGACCTTGTTGGACCTTGAACTTACCCTAACTGACAAGACTCCGCACACAAGGTGTCGACCCACAGATATGCCTATGCCCATCATGACCCACAGACTGGACTTCTGATACAAGCTGCGCTCTCAGTGCTGCTGGAACTCATGGCCGTTCGTTCAAGGTGCGCACCGATCTTGACTTGGATTGATCTCAAGCCTTGACTTGCCCTAACTGACAAAGCTCCCACACAGAACCTCTCCTGCAGGTCGGCTCATGGCAGCTCATCTCTTGGTGCAATCTCTACCCAATTCTCCTCGTTGGCGCTGGAGCTCAAATCTCTTGTCGCTCATGGTACGTGCCGATCTTGACTTTGGCTGCTCTCATCAGTCAACTGCAGTGGCACTTACCGATACGGCAAAGTTATCCACACAGACTCTGACCACAGACTGGTTCATCCCACCTCACCATCTTGTACCACACAGTGAAAGCATGAACACTCCTCTCTCCTCATCGCCTTCATCTCTGTCAGAAATCGTCAGTATCCAGAACCCCTTTCATCCATGTTTTGTGCTGACCAGCGTGATAACATAGGAACACAAGTCCAGACTCTCTTTGGTGTTAGATCGGCTCGGCCTGGCCCCATGAACACTGAAGAAAACGTCCCAAACAAGACATCAACAGCTTCCAAAGGGTTAAGCTGGTTGTACTTTGTCGTACTCTTTGGTTGCCATACCAGAATGGCGTGACCGCGTAGCCTGTTGATGAGGTCAGTAGACCACTGTGCTTATCGAGGCACACCAAGGCTAACTGCGAGCAGATCCTCTTTGGACGATGTAGATGCAGCTTGAGCAGACTCCCCTCGTCGACAAACCCTCTTTGGGATCCCTCACTTGCATCATCTCGCACAATATGTTTGGTTTCTTGGCCTTTGCATGCTGCTCCACTAAGGGTATGAGCACGCAGTCATCCAGATACTCAACACTCGCCCGAATTTGCCTCAGCCAATCTCGATGCAGCCTTGGAAGCGCCTTCCTGCTGGTGGACAATCCTCATCGTGGCCTCCTCTCTTTGACAACCAAGGACAAAGCCCGCTTCAGGGTCTCCAAATTGCCCTTTGCTCCACTGGGCACACTTGAAAAATTGCACGTGTCCATCAAGTCACTCGAGCACAAGCATATGTTCTCGTCCCGCATACATCCATGAATGTCTGTTAACAGCATGTGTTGAGGAAATCACCACAACATTCGGATGGCTCTGGAACAAGCTTCATAAATCAATTGAGGGCTGCTTTCCTTTCTCTCTCTCGTTCGAGCCAACAACATGGCTCTGGTACAGCATATTGCCATTCGCTCAGGTGCATCACGAGGGTGGCTCTGCTGGCGATGTATTGCCCATCAATGGCGGTCCATGTTTTTTCTCAGCCAAAAGAGATGCCTATCTTCCACAGAGAAGATGCCTCCAACAATGATGATCCAGGCCACTACAAGAGGTCACTTCCTCCGCTATTCAATTCACTCCGTCAGTCACCTGAATTCAATCATCCAGACTCAATACCGCTTATCCTCACCACAACTCTCCTGGCGTGGAAGAAGCCGACGAGTCTGACTTCCGCAAATACTCACCAGGTTTCTCACCTAAGAGTCCTGCCGTCGAAAGCAGCTGGAAAATGAGAACTTGGTGGTTGGAGGCGCATATTCGGCAGTTCATATTCCTCTGAGGCGCTTCGTTGGAGGCTCCGAAGCCCACACTGGCCAGGTGGACTCTCAACTCTCGTTCGAGGTTGACATGGTGCCACAGATATCGGAGTGCCATATCCCCGGGGCACCAAGTTCTCCCTTCAGTTGTTTGTTGCCTGGTTACAGCAACAGGATCGCCATGCAGGTCTGACACCATTCCTTCTTCAACGTTCCTCTCCTCAAATGTGGTCGATTATGTGCGTTGGGCAGAGCCACACATCTGAAGGTTTTCAACTTTTGGGGTCCAGTAGAAGCTCATAGCTCCTGTCCCTCCCTCTCACCAGCCCAAATTATAGGGCCGGTGTTGCAGGTTCATCCCAGCGACGTCTGGGATATATATAAATCAAATCATCTCGAGCCCAATCGGGCGGCCTACGGGCCTGGTTCAACCTCGTGGTGTGTGATGGCTGTAGCCACATTCTCCTTTGTTCTCAGTGTCCTGTATCTACGCATGCACAAGAAGAATGCGGCGATAAATATTGCTCTGCATATGTAGGGCATATTTGGCCGTCATTCTTCTATTTGAGAACATGGTGGAGTAATTTCTGGAAGCCTGTGGCGGGTCTGGCATCACTTACGCAGACGCTACGAACAGCAGGAAAGCGTCCAAGACGATTGAACCGTTCAAGGTCGGAGTGGCAGCGAGAACGAAGTGTTGCAGCGAGGCAGTGCCACCAAGCGATCATCGCATTGGCGGAACAAGGACTTTCAAAGGCGCAAACTTCGTGTCGAGCCCAAGGAGTATTCAGCAAGACGGGGTCGACAGGGTACCTACATCCCACCAACGCCAGCTGATACCAGCACTCCCGTGATCCATTCCGGCGGCCGACCTAGACTACCTCAACGCTCTCCGTCTGAACTTCGCCTAACTAGTGTCTAATCCTGCGGCTGCAATGACACCGGAAATTCGGCTGCAGCCAATCACTGGTTTGCAATCGGCGAGTGCTCCTTCGTTCAGACAGCCTGGAAATACAAGCACAGATTCCTCGCCCAGTCGAGCGAGTGGATCGCTCTCTGCCACACTGGACTTCCCCACTGATATCGCGAGAAGTGTGGGATTGCACTACCTCGAAAGTCCTTTGATTCCAAATCGACTCAGAAGATGCAGCGAGGTGGAATTTGCAATGCGCAAACCTTGTCGCTTTTCTTGCTCCATTGAGGGCCTTCCGTGGGAGTCGAAGGTGGAGGACTGGGATCCGATGGGCGCTGGATATGCCTTTGGGATCCTGCATACTGCGGGCCCTGGGAGCCAGCGTTTTCAGAGGAGTCTCCAGTCCTTCACCACACTGACTCAGAGTACACGGGGCGCTGGAAATTGCAGTGCTTCAAACCATTTGGCCATCGTGCCCCATACGGGGGTCGAGGGGTCTGAGGGGCGGGCCATGGTGCAGGGCGTGGGACGGGCTCATCGCCCGGGGCAAGGGAAGCCGTGGTCGTCTACCACATACATGGGGTAGACACCATCGAGGCAGAGATGGCCGACATGGTCAAGGGGAGATTTGGGGGGAAAGGTCATGGTCGTATTCCACATTCGGCGGTCCAAGACTGAGACGCACTCAACGAGACCTTCGCAGAACAGCAGGATTGCATAGCCAAATTCGATATCCTAGTGGGCCACCTCAACGATGTTTTGCAATTGGAAGCATTACCAATCGTTCCTTCGCCACCAGCAAAGCTGCAGAAGGAGATCATCCATGAAATGCTTCGCAGATATTCCTGCCACAACAGCTGGATCATTTGAGATCCTAATTGGTGGCCGGAGGCGCGAATGTGCCTCTGATGAATGTTGACTTGTTCGTTGCAGAAGTTAAGCCCAGAGGTGGACTGAGTGCCGCTCTGGATGGAATATCTGCTGGTGAACTCGACAAAGACATGAAAGAAACCCAGAAGGCGAGCGAATATTTCTTACCTGGGACCGAGGGTACACGAGAAACCGGAGAAGAGCAAGCGTGTTTCCATCGCCTCATTTGCAACCTAGGGACTGTCTAAATATGGACAATTTGAAGGGAATATCAGCAAGAAAACATTGGTGGATCGGTGTTCCGATCGAGAGGAGGAACCACAGCTTGGCCCCAAACCCTCCGATCATTCCTCCTGCTGTGGCTCCTCCTGTTAATCCGAATATCGATCTGAATCTTGAAAACATCAATCCGAGCCCTCAATCTACCTTAGTGGAGCATTTATTGTCTCCATTGTCACATGCTGCCCAAGAGATCGACAACCGTCGAAGCAGCCGAGCTGGAGTTTTCGCGACGAACGGAAGGAAACCTCGGCCATTTAGGCATTCCAGATGTTCGCTCTGTGTGGTGGCTTTTTGCGAAATGGCCTGCTCAGATTCCTGCTACGGCAAAAGCCGGAAGCTTACTTAAACACCCCATCACTCTCAGTATTCGATTGATACATGGCTGTGCCGGAAATAAGGGGAAATCCTGAGAGGTATCGAGAGCAACAGTGGTGCGGATCGGAGCTCCAGACCAAGATGGTGAGCAGTGGGTGAACAGAGATATCTCCACAGAATATTCAAAATATATCAAAACACAACCGCTGCGTTTCTTGACATTCTGATCCTCTCTGATAGAATTATATCCCTTTCGCTTTTGAAGTGCCGCTCCTTAGGCTGGGCCTGCGATGCTTGTAGGGGCAGTTTGATGGTGTTGGCGGCTCGCCCCGCTTACAGATACGGAAATGCAACTTGTAGACGATAGCTTGACGAGGCAATGGAGATGTACTCTGCCCAGATATCTAGATGTCGAGTGCCTATTGATTGGGTTTCCTGCCCGTGTCTTCGTTGATATCCGATCGAGTCCATTTCCGGCTGAGGGCTCAAGGGGGCGTATTCCACCATCAATGGTGATCATCAGTGGTGATGAATCAGGGCAGGGAATTCGGGCGATGATTGTGTGCGATGTGATACTGGTGCTGCTGGGCCAAAACAATGGCAAAATCTAGAAGACCCCGACTACTCTTATCGAGGCCGGCTAGTCGTCTTGACGAAAGAAAGTCATGAATTCCTGCGTCCTTAACCGCGGTTTGCCGTTGGCGTTGACCAAGAGGCGAGGGGCATCGTCGAGGTGAACGCGCCAGACAATCACAGACACCTGTTGACGAGTGAACGAGCGCGCTGAAAGGACAGCCGTGTCAATCACAGACAACGGCGAACTCGTTCTACCGCCCATTCTTTCAGATCAGTTGAAACGCTCCTCGACCACAATCGAACTTCGGGACCAGCAGGGAATTCACCCGAAAGACCATGCCATACCTTCTTGACTGAGATTCGAGCCTTGTTCTTAATATCCCAACCGTACAACGACACACATACAGATCGTCAATATACCAGCAACCCAAATGGCTGATGACGAGAAGAACAAGAAGACCGACGATGACAGAAGCAACACCACCACCACCACCTCTTTTGGCATCTCCTCTCGCCCCGGCACCTTTGACCTTCGGAGCTTACATGGACGGCATTTGCCTGATGATCGCCAGGCCTTAGTGTTGCCTGATCTCGAGATAGACACAATTAGCAGTCTCATTGCGATACGGCGCCAACGTGCCATACACAGTGGTTCCATCTTTCGACAGGAAAATTCGCGACCCTAACTTCGTGGACGTGGATGAGGAAAAGAGAGGCAAGAAAGAAGATGAGGACGTGCAAGACGACAAGCAAGAAGTGAAGACATAAAGGGCTGTGCTTGGGGCTGTGGGGCGTGGAAATATGCCAGGATGGAGAATTGAATTGGGTCGGACACTCCGTAGTCGAAGTGGGTGATCGCCGGACTGCCCGAACGTAGCTTCAAGTTGCAAGGAAGATAACACCATTGCAGAACAATCAAACACCGCGATTTGGATACTTTCTTTTTTTTTTCCCACTGCACATCGAGCGTTCACCGTTTCAATTCGTAGGTTTTTGTCAAAATATTGATCGGTGTATTTGTCCACATGTAGTTGCCCTATTGATACCGACCCGAGGCGGGCGGAGGTCATGCATCTAAGCCACTTGTCAAAGGCATGACCTATGGCAGCCTGTTCCTTTGTCCTTTGCAACTATCACGAGGAGAATTGTTAGTGTTGAACCGTAAGCTTGAATGAATGACTTGTATCTGCATTGGCGTACATATCTGGATGTTTTCTCGACGTTGGAAAATGATGCCAATCCCGGATGGATAGGGTGGGGATGGTGTATGACTTGATGCGAATACGACATCCAATATCTGGCGTGTCGTTTCTCGGTGCTTTGCTATGAATGGTGTATTGTTAGTGGGTCTTAAACGTACGCCGATAGAACCGACACAGTGTAAATGCCACTGTCATATGTGGTTATACTTTCTTCGTTTTCTCGGCTTTGCTCCCCTTTACCGCAGACCTCAGAATCAACCATATCCACCATAGCAAATTACCCGCTTTTCCAGTATCATAGTCCTGTCCACGGTCACCGACTTCTGCCATGGCACATACCACGTCCGCTAGCTCTGTTTGGACTTTGTAGTGTAAGTATGCTGCGGCGAGGTCAAGCCCATTTGTGATGCCACCTATCAGAAGTGAAGAGAGATATCAGTAACGGGCCGTGTATCGTACAATGGACGGGAAAGAGAAAGGTCAGAAGTCAACAGTAACTGGAATTCAAGAAGGCGACAAAGGAGGATCATACCAGCAGACCATAATCTTCCATCGGTCTCATATCTCCGTTCCACGTATCTTGCCTGAGGAAATTTCTTCTTCAAGTCAGGCAGGAGGCCTCTTGGCCCTGAAACTCGCTTGCCATTTAGAATCCCAGCATATCCTGCTGCAAAGCTTCCAGTGCAGATAACCAGAATATCAGTCTTGCTAGCCTTTTCATGTGCACGAATGAAGTCTAAGTAGTGGTCATCTGGGAGGAGACGTGGATCTGGACCAGGTATTAGAAGTGTATCTAGCTCGCCTGGTTGAACTTCTGGAGAGGATAAAGACGCCGTTACGCTGATGAATGCATTCGCCGTAAGCTCAGCGGTAGTGCCAGGGCCAGAAGCGGAGATGTAATGGATCGAGACAGGAATTGCAAGGTCGAGAATAGGTTTTGGAAGGGATGTGGCCTGGAGATATTCTGGACTGCACATGCCGAATAAATCAATGGGAGATGCATCGAGAAGTTGAACCGGAGGAATAAGCAAGACTCCGACTCGTAAGGAGGTTGCTTTGGCGCTGGAAGAATTTGCCATGATGTTGAGCGGGGAGGATGAATGTGATGTGCGTTTGGCATCTTGGTCATGTTGTGGAAACTTAGGAGCTCTATATGTATGCAGTGTGACTGCATCCTAATGTTGATCAACCGCAAACCGGGGCATATTCATCCGTGGGTAGACAAGGCTGAGAAGATCAAGGGCACCAATCACGGAGAGGGTTTGCCGACAGACAATGAAAGCTGTCAACCGTCAGGCTGTGCATCTTTGAAGATTATTCGCTGTGCTGATTGCTGTGGGAGAAAAGCCGCGCTCAGGCTCCAGCAATTCTTCTGGCCAAGAGCCAAGGTCCACTGTGATTGGTACTAAGGGATCTGGTCCGAGCCACGAGCTAGCCGAGTAGAGTCCAACTTTCCAAATGAAGATGCGTCGGAATAAAATTGGCTCGACTGGCGATAGGAGTTCCGCAATCGGCCATACTCTGTACTCCGTACTGCGTACTGTACACTTGCTCAAAATATGTGACTTATTCCAAGCTCGACTTGTGGATCTCCCAATTTCATATACATCCGTGTACGGAGTGCCTCATGCCTTGTCCATCATTCAGAGAGACTCATTTAGTTAAGGCTCACCGTCATTCCAAGGATGGTACAATGACACGGTACGGAGAAACTCATTCCTCTCAAGCCACAGAGATGAGAGGCGAGGTTTAGTTTGACAATGATGGGATGGCAATGGCCTTTTCACAGTCTTTGGTTTTCATTCAAGTAGACAGAACGGACATGATTCCCGATAATCAGGTGTGTAGGTTACTGGGGATCTGCAAATCAGAGAGGCACCTCCTAATTTATCATGAATGTACGTAGCGATTTCTGGACATGCGCATCTTAAGCATCTCTCTGCTTTTGAAGAATGGCTACTCCGGCCTGAAGTATCTTCTTACTGTAGGTCTTCCGTCGGCAGGGCGAAGCTGAATTACAGGCTCCCAGCACCGACGGCAGCCTGCAACTGGCAGGTTAGGGATAGGCTCGATGTACGCAGGAAACAGAAGGAATTGGTACTCCGTACAGATGATTCGGGAGGTTGGAGGATGGATTTAGAAAAAGAGTCTACGACGAGGAACTACGGAGGAATTACGACGACGGAGTCCGGATAAAGTTAGTGTTGATCTGGCAGGCGCGTCAGAGACTCGAGGAGGAGGAGGAAAGCACCAAGGGCTCAATGCGGAAAGGAAAGACAGCCACTCCGCCCCCCTCCGGGCACTATTTTCCGATCCGAACGAATCACATGTCAAATCATGATTCACCGTTTCTCCATCTTTGTCCATCCACATCCAGCGCCACATCTCGAAGTCGAACTTCCAACCTCCATGATTTCTTAATTCAATTCTACGAGGCAGCACACTAAATTTCCTTGATTTCCCATCACTCGCTTGGCCCGATCCAGACTGCTTCGCTCAAGACTGCCTAAGACACCCAGCCTTCCTTCAATTGATAATTGTTTCTCTTCTTGCTCGCTTCCTTCTCATCATAATATGCCATCGCTATTCAACATGCGCCGATTTTCCCGATCTGGATCTGTTCACAACGACCGTAACGACCGAACCGAGCGAGATCGCTTGCCACAATCGCCGCCCACTTCATACACACCGCCTCTTAGCCACGCTGCAATGATGCCTAACGGGGCGACCGCTTCATCTCAGCACGACTCTCATTCTCATCATTCTCGACCCGTCTCGGTCAACACAAGTTCCAGCTTTGATTTCGCTAATCGACCTCCATCAAACTACCCTGTGACAGCTCTTCCTTCAAGATCGGTGGGTAATCTCTCTCGAACCGATCAAATTGTCCTTCGTCATTTCTGGGACGTCAAGAACGAGGAAAACAAGACCAGAGACCTTCATTTTGTATGTAGCTACCCTTCTGATATCGCTGGTGGAAACACTCCCTCACGTCAGGCAGTTGAAATTTCCATTGTTCCCAAATCAACCAGGGCATCAGGACCTGCTTCCTTATTGTGAAATCTACCACCTGGTCAAGACGTCCCCTGGCGCAAAGATCATCAGTCTGGGAAGTGCCACTGGTGTTTATATTGGGTAAGTCCATCGGCAAGACTCGAATTTCGGGTAATAGCTTGAATTCAGCCTACGCCACTCCCATCCCCACATTTTTAATAGCTCATGCCCTTCACGCTTCCCCAGATGATTATGAGTCTGGAGGTGGTGCTGACCCCATATCAGATTCGAGCTCTTCTCTGGCTCACAACTTCACATTGACATGGACGATGCTTGGCACAATATCTCTCATCACCGGGTGCACTTCAAGCCCTACGAAACTATGCTCAAGGATCCAGAATCAGAATCAGCCTTCAAATCCTGGCAAAAGCCGTTGACCATCGAATTCCTCGAGGAGCAATTCCAGCGTTGGCAACTCGACTTAACCAGCATTTGCTGGGAGAGTGCTGAAGTCAGTGAGTTGGGGGGTGGCCGTGGAGCAACTGAAGGTAGCATTGATGGCGAGTTGAAGGACGACATGTTGTGAAGGTTGGCTCTCACGACACATCGAATGAGCGATTTCTTGGTTTGCTTAGTGCGGCAGGCGTTCGGAGCTTGGGAATATCGTTTTTGAGAAGACTTTTCACATCAGAGTCCCACGTGTACTCGGTATCATCTCGGGCATCGGGTTCTCGGTTGCCTTATTTAATGCAACATCCACTCAACATCAGCCAGCTAACGCAAAGACTCAAAGTCGTTTCGGATATTCAGCACGGTCTGTCGCCTTTTGGGTCGCCTTACCACCACAGCACCATCAACGTACTCCTCGACAAGATGCCCTTGTGGAGACTTGTTGATGAAAATCACGGCATATGACCTGGATGCGCCCGGCCTAATTCTCAATGTTTGACGCCCGGCAGCCGACATCCTGGTTCTCGGCACAGCGGCTGTACGGACATTGGTTGTTCCAATTTCGAGCCAGGCTGTCTCCAGTATGTCTCGGAACAACGCAGCATGCAGTTACAGGCCTAACAGATGAAGACATGGGCCGCTCGAAAAAGCAAATTCAAACATACACAGACATTCCGGGCAATGATGTCCTCGGCAAGCCGCACTTCCGTTGGGTTTTAATGAATGAATGAACGCCATGAAATGAACGCAGGAAGGAAAGGCAGATGTTCATCGCAAATTCTCCGGGACATGAAAATGAAATGAAAAGTACTCTGTATTCGACAACAGAATCTAATCTCCAGGACTGAAGCATGCAGTCGGTAACGAATGATGATTCAATTCGACCGGTCAAAATTAGCAGCGTAGATGTCCTCCCACTCTCACCAGTTAGAAACAAACGACTGACTCGTTGGAAAAGCTGTCAGCGCGGCCCAATAACGTACTATGTATGTAGTAATGCAGTGATACATGGTACTTGTGTCGGGCAAAGCCACTCTGAATGTTAGGTAGGACTTTTTCGTACGAGCAAGAAGTACACGCTACGCTTACATACCTGTCGGCCTTTCCTCCCCTTGCCCTCTTGAGTCTCCTCGCAACCCAAAAATAGGTCGCTCCATTGGGGGCCACGTAAGACACGCCAGGCCGAGCTTTGAAGGCGTGGCTGCTAACACTGTACTACGTTTAGAATACCGAGTACAGAACGCAGCGGTACGGAGAAGGCGTGCGTGGTACGAGGTACTCCGTCCTTGGTCCATTGTGCGGACCCAAGGATAGCTGTGGCGCTCCTTAAAAGTTTGGTAGTCAGTACCGTACGTACAGTCCAGTACTCAGTAGCCTATCGCGACATCCGTATCCGAGCTCAAGGCTCCTGAGAGAGGAAGGACGTGACAGCCGATATACCGAGTCATAAGCGTTAGTTCTGGAACCTTTGACAGATTGGTGACTTGGTACGTACTATATATCCATGCCTCAACGTGAGCAGTTAGCTACTCCGAGCGAGGAAATGGAGGGCTCAGGGATTGGCACTGCCGTTCTACTGCCGAGTGGTCGCCTCACTATGGTATTTATATGACACTAAGGCCCAAACCCGCATCGATTAGACCCTTTGCAGCTTACCGGGCTAGGCCACCGCGCTTAGTCCTAGTCCAAGTTTCCCTGGCGGTGGAAGTAAATAAGAGTGCAGGCATGGCGTGCGCTGCATGGATGCCGTGGGTTGCAGGGTGTAATGTGCTTGAATCATGATGCTATGCATGGTTGGTTTCGCCTTCGCACCAAGCAGTCCCTTTGGTTGCCCTTTCGTCCCGACTTTCCAGGAGTGTACCACGGCCCCCTGTTTCAGAATCCTGTGGAGTTGGTTCAATGTTCCCATTGACTGTGCCGGCTGGTTCGATACGTACCTAGGTACTTTATGCGCTAGGCATCCCCTGGTATGTAGGTGTCACTGGCTGGGGCATGTACCAGTTCCAAGGGCGTCTTGGTGCGAGTCTGAGGACTGGTATGAACTAACCTTGTGAATCTCCACGTCAGGCCATGAGAGACGGGCTTGCTGGTGGCGATGAGTAGTTCCAGGAACGAGCTACCGTGGTGCGATTAGTGGCTCATGGGAATATAATTCGATGGGTCCTCGAGCAAACATGATCAAGAGAACAAGCAACGGTGACAACCACTAGAGAAGGGAGGCGGCTCCACTAACAAACAGACACGTAAAAGTGGTGGTGATATTGGCTCAACGGCGAGAGTAAAGCGTTGGCGTCTCGTGACCTGGGCGGAAGTAATTGCCCAATAAGCTCACGGATATTGCAGGTGCCCTCGAAGCTTCGTCTGGTTGGGCTGGATTGTTGACGCCCGGCTTGTGTGTTGAAGAAAGAAGATGGAAGAAGCAAATGATCGTCCCGTCCTGGCATTGCACTCGGCACATGATGAAAACCAGCTCTTACTCAGGACCAGTAGGCATTGTCTGGCAAAATATCCCATGCCTGTGCTAGTGGATATTTGGGAAGTCGAAGAGCGGTGTGACAGCTCCAATACTCTAGTCGAGGCAACTAGCAACACAGAAAACAGATTCCTTTTCTTCTTGTTTGTGCGGTTGTCAAATGAGATTCGTTAAAGTATTGGATAAAAAGTATCTTCGTGCTAAATCCTGAAATGCGATCACTGGTCAATTTGATTCAAGGGGAAAAAAACAAATAGCTCATCCATTCACGCTTCCCCACCAAGCTTTGTCGGTAAAAATCGCGGTCAGTCGAAACCAAAAAGGGATGACCGGCGTGGGAACGCCCCCAGGGCCCAATTTAGTGTGCAGAAACCGGTATTGTTCCCATCTCCGCCGTGTCGGGAGCCAAGTAGGACAGGAATGAATGGCAGGGAGCGGACTCGGCGGTTCTATAGTGCAGTAACATTGAGATAGGCTCCCATTGATTGGCAAGCAGCCATGCCCAGTGTTTCCGTCGTCGCTACTTCCGCCCAAATAATTACCAATCAGATTTTGCGAGGCTAACAACAAAGGGGTGTGTCCATGTTGAAACCAAAGAAAAGTGTAGCAGAGAAGAACCGCAAGCCAGCTCACCCAGAGAGGTCATGAAGGCTCGGCCTGCGCATCAAAAGTGAGCTTCTATCCAGGCTGCTGCGATGCCTGTCTTGCGATTATTTTAACCACGAAGGTGAGTGCGGGCGGCATGGAAAGTCACTATCCCAAGCCCAAGGTGGACTGACGTATTCGTGTAGACTTATGGCGAAGCAAGATTTGTTGACCAACTTAGGCGGTCAGTCGTAAGGAGGGTCCACAACGTTAAGAAACTTGGCCGGTGGGCCTCGGCCGTGATCGACAGGATCACTATATCAGCTCGTCACGCCAATAAGTACGAACGTCGTCTAGTGATTCCTTAGCAATATGTCCAATGCCAAAGACCTTGACGTTCCATTCAATAGTATATATCTTCCCGAAGTGGACCCTGCTTGTCGGTTCCAGTGTGTCACTGTTACTCATGATGTTCACGGCGATAGGATTCTTGACGAGATCCTCTTCTCCCGGAATTATCGCGTCAGGCGGGTCTCTCCGACTATCATAGATAATGGCATGCGCGCTTCTCTCATCCCGTGGCAGCCCTTTCTTACCGACCCCATTTTTTCGATACGAATTTATCGGCACACACAGACAGTGCCCTGTGCGAGGTTTTATCACAACAAATCTTTTGATATGGCTGAAGATCTTTTCTCCTCTACGCCCTGTAATGACAGACCTTGAATCATCAGGGCCGGTATCGATACCCCGGTGTTCTCCCTTGGGTTCTGGGTACATCATTGCGAAAACACGTCCCTGAACGAAAAATTTCTTTCCGTTCTGCATCCTGTATTTGGGGTCTAAACTCTCTGGATCTCCGAATTGACTTGCGCTGATCCGAGTAGCTCTCCCAGCGATGGTTGTAGATGGAATAGATGCCATGGATGCAAGGTCATCCTCCTGTTCTGGAGCTGTTCTGCGCTCTGGGCCACCCTGGCTTTGGGGATGGGAGCCAGGTTGCAAGCTTCCTCGCGGCGCCCGGGAGGGGAGAGGTGGGTGGAATATCGATTCACTAGATATTTGTGGCTGATTTGAGTTCGTAGGAATTGAAGGGAAGCCTTCTCCCCGACCGGGAGGACTATGTCGAAGTGGCCGTCTTGAATAATGCTCTGAAGAGATTTGTTCACTTGAGTAAGGGATGTTTGGCTGGCGTACGTTGTTGCTATGATGGGAGGGACTGAAGGCTTTTTCTGATGGGAGCATCTCTTCTGACTCGGAGCCAGGGAAACCAGGTGCTTGAGGAGGCTCGCCGGCAGCTTGATTTGATTGCCACGTTTGGCCAATGGGGCTTGTGCCTTTAGGTCGGGAATTAACACTGCCATGAGGGTAGAAGGCTTCCTCATTGGGAGACGGAATTGGGTGCCATGTTGAGACCATGCCTTTGGGTGGAGAGTTTGCAGATAGCCCAGCCTCAGTTGAAGTAAATGGGCTAGAAGATATGGGGTATTTAGGAATGTTCACAGTTTCTCTAGTAGACGTGATAGTAGCCGAAGGAGCCATTTGCGGATATGTCGACATGGTCGGGGGCTTAACGCTCGAAATTGGAAGAGTTCCTGCACCATGATGATCAGAGGCTGGCTGCGATTCCAACTTATTCTGTAAGGTGGCCGAAACACGATTACAAGTCTCAAAGAACGGTTTGAGGGCCCTTGGGTTATTCTCAATAAGCAGCTTTAACCAGGGTTGCCATTGGGATTCCGGAGTACCCTTGCACTGGTTAAGGATAACACGCCGCTGTATGCATCGAGACCCGAGAGGGACGTTTCTACTTATCATTGCTTCAAGTGCAGCATCATCGAGCCAGCTGAGCGGAGTAGACGGAACAAAGTTCCGATTTCGCGAAATAAACACTGAGCATGTTTTGAAGTCATTCAAGGGGATGGTGATGAAGTCGAGCACATCCTCAGGTAATCCGAGCGCAGATACTGAATGGCGACCAATAGAACTACCGGCATGCGCATCAAACAGTCGACGAGGTGGCTGTTGAGGACGACTGACAAGATCCGCACTAGTCCATGCTCATTAGAAGCGGGATTGAGAAGCGAGGCAGAATGATAATGAGAATGCTCAACCTGTGACGGACGGGTAGTAAAGCCACATACCTTGCGTACTGTCGATCTGGCGATGGTGAACGTGACTTGGCATGACTTGGCCCATGAGATGGTGGATCCCGCGCATACCTTTCTTGTTGCTGAGGTCGCGCCTCGTAGCCTCTGGGTGGTGAAGACGTTTGCTCATGCACCCGAGAATGACGGTAGGGACTGGTCCAAAATGGTCAGCATAGGATTCGCGGACAAGGCTTGAGGGTTTTGGATTATGCTTCATCGAACTCAAGTGGGGCCCAAATCCCTACCTGGCTGTTCGCTCACTCGCCGACGCCGACTTCTCTCTGACGTTGAATCGTGAAGCTCTCTCGTTGGTTCGACTGCCACGGCGCTGCTCTTCGGGAACGCTTCTCGGCTTCGTGTTTGGCCAAGTGTCCTTGTCAGAACGAAATCTTTGGTACTCATTGGTACCCTGTCTGTGCCAGTAAACGTGTCCTAAGGCCACAATGGACATCAGTGGTTTGTGATTCTGGAGGCCATCTGAGATCGACTGACCATCCTCTTTGCTAAGACACTTGCGTTTTACCACGCCATCTGAGTATTTGTGATATTCGGTGAGTGGCTTCATGGAGGCCATGGCTGGCGGTCATGGAGGCGGCGGCGGCGGCGGATTGCCACGGATGGAGCCGATTGAAAGCCTGGGAAACCAGAAGGTGGAAGTCAAACCATTGGAACGGAAATTCCAAAAGGAAGGTTTTGTACTCCAGTAGTAGTTAGCTGAGCCGCATCACCATCATCCACTACCGTCATTTAGATGGAGCTGGAGCGGCCATGATCCATTGATGGTCTGATGGGCGGGTAGGTGGACGAAAGTGTGGTTTCGCTATGTGGCAGCTCGCCATATGGGCCGTTGTTAAGGCCACGGCGCACGGCCATCTAGTCGGCATTTCGTATGGAGGGCAATGCTCCAGTGCTCCAATTGTATCGCATCACTAGAGATGCATGAGAGTTGGGCAGTCTTGCATGGATGCTGGGTCCACAGACTGGAGACATGGCATCCGCAGGACGTGGAGGGAGAGTCGATGCACATGTCCAGCGCTAAGCGATGCCCAATACCATGCGAATGCTGCAATTCAAAGCAGGGTCAATGGTTGGCTGGGTACGCTGGGCTCGGCGGAGGAGGTCGAAAGAGAGGAAGATGCTCGTTTTCGTTGGCGCAGGAGGAGGTGCAGGGGCAGGGACAGGATGGTGTTTTCGTCAGACAGTGGTTTTTACCATCTGGGACTAGCCTGGCCAGCTCCACATGAGACAGGCGCTGAAGCATCTGCCCAGGCGACTGACTCGCCGGCCCGGGCCTACCATGTTCCGGGGTCGGTACGCTAGATCTGCAGGTGAGGGTTGGGGGCCTCAGTGGCCGGGATCCAGCCCGTAATTGAGTGGATCTTGGGGGTGGGGGCGTCCATCTGCTCGTCGGCTGTGCCTACGGAGCACCGAGCACTGCAGCAGTGAGCACGGAAGGGCCTACGAGTATGCACTCCTCCGTGGACTGCCAGTCTTTCCACACCAGGATCTGGTGATTGGGTCTCCTTCACACCATTACAGTATCATTGTGCACACTGCCACATTTTGAAATTAATGCCTCTCCCCGCCTTCCATCACGCTCTATCCATTCCCGTCTCCTGAGTTGGATTGGCCTGAGGCGGCGGATTTCCTTGTTTCCCACTGCCCAAGTCAGGTTCTATGGCTGCCCTTCCGCTATGGCGACGTCCGCTCTTGATCAGTCGCCCCAGAATCCTAGGCCCTTGTCGCACTACGGGTTTCAGTACGACGATTCTCAGCTTGATTGTGATGGCTTGTGTGCTGACGTGGTTAGGCCCGAGTCACCCGCCGTAGACTCTGTCTCCTCTTCCTCCTCCTGGTCTCAAAATGATACGCGTGGTATCGCTCACAGCCACTCGACCGACCCAGGCCCGAACAACCTCCAGCAGTCAGTCTTCACGTTGAATAGCAGTTGCACCCCGCGAAAAGACTATAACTATGATACTGCCGTGAAAAGTATCGGCCAGCCCTCTGCGCGACATGCCCCTGAACCTGTTCATCACGAGATGCCATCAACACGGCCTAAGCGCCCCAAGAGATCCGAACGGCAAAGACAACCCACAAATGCACCAGATGTTGCCATTTCTTTGCGGCATACTCTCCGGTATATCGATCACCACAGGCGCCTTGTCCAGAGACTGCGCAACACGGCGCGAGAGGTGCACCAGCGCAGAAAAACAACAATCCCTCAACTGTCCGCTGCCACATCCAGCCTGCTGAAAGTCCTTGAGGGCGAGACCCTGCCTGCGGAACTTTGTAGAAAGATATCTGGCCACGTATTGGACATCAAACGCCATGTGAAAGAGGTGGAAGACCAAGAAGTTTCCTTTGATAGCATCCAGAATGAATTGGACCCTGCCGAGTGGACCTTGAAGCAGAATGAAATTTCTTTGTACGAACAGGTTCGATGGCCCATTGAGCTGAGTGAATCAGAGGCAGATACAATGCATGGGGATCTCGCTGGCATTCTTCATGGAGGCGAAGGCCAATCTTTAGAACCTGAGGTGCAAAATCCAGATATTGCCCGTGTGCCATCACCCATCCCCCTTCAATCAAAAATAAGAGAGGAAGTCCTCATGCCCTTGGAGTTCATGCACACGGAGACAGTGCAAGAGCTGGCTAGTCATAGTCTGAGGCTGGATCCGAGAGGGGATGGACAACAAACAATGGAAGCGGGAAAAGACATCGGCACTTCTGGAGAGGTGCCGCCGTACATGGAAAGTCTTGTTGCAGGTCCAAATGCGTCGGAAGATCGACCCATGGCTGCGGTGGCAGGTCGGCTTTCGAGACTCTTGGTTCGAGAGGCACACGCGCAGAACCAGCTGTCTCAGATTCAAGCAGATTATGCCAGCTTGCAGGAGGACGCTCACAAACGGTTGGCCGTCGGTGTCCCTCTCGACACCTTTTCGCAAGAATACCTTGAGAAATACCCGCAGACATGTGCCCTGCTTCAGAAAGAACTGGCGGATATCCAAGCCGAAACTATTGTCTGTAAACAACTGGAAGCACAAGTCCCTCGGATGTCGCGAGCGTTCTTTCACACGGACCAATTCGCCACAGTCAGCACAAATAATCGGCCAACGGAACTGGTCATTGATGATGAAGAGGACTTGGAGACGCAATGGGAGACATATGAAGCCCTTGCAAGGGATCTGTGGCCAGTTTCAACCACGATCTCCTACCCGAAGCACACCAGAAATTGGATGTCCATGACCTTGGACATCATGCGCACCCGCAGGGAAATTCTATACGCGTATGTATCATTCTGGCTCTTGAAATGCCTGCAGGCTTCATGGCTCTCATTTTCTCGGTTCATCTACATTCACTACCTCGATGATGTATTTCCACCTAATAACCAATCACTAAGGAAAAGGCTGCTGCAGTCATGGTTTGACAAGGATCTCACCATCAGCGTGCGGAGGCTGCAGAGCAAGCTACCAGGACATCCTGGCCCATTGTCTCTACTCACCGTTGGCAGTGCGCTGGACGAGAAGGATAGGAAACAGAACACATCACGCTGGTCAGTGGGTGCACAAGTTGACGCGATATTGACCCCGAGAAAGTCAGCGACTTCGCGAAAGAGGGGGCACTCTCTGCGGCAGATGGCTCGTACTGTGACCAGATCCGTACTGAGTGGATCGTGGCGACCAAGAGATGACTACCCAAGAACTCTCTAAGCGTATCCAGGTAGTCAGTCCACTTGCAATTGGACCATTCGTCAAAAGATAAAGACCAGCTGAATTGTTTCGTTCTGTACGCTCGCCACAACATCAGCCGATAACATTCGCCCCACAGCATCTTGATCGACAATGTACTAACAATGGAGCAATAAGACTTGGGAACCACACCAACCGTTGCCCTTGTTCCACCGCTCGACCTTACAACACATGACAGCCTCAAGCATTTTTTGATCTGGCACGTACACCGGAGCCTCTACCGAGTTCTTAACTTCTTGCATCACCCTTGCCCCTTTCTCTACTATGTATTATCACCCACACATGCATAATTCTTTTGTTATCACAAGACTTGAGTACACGTCTAAGGTACTTAGTGTATCTCTTGGGAAATCTCTAATCTGGATCGCGGTTATGGTTATGGTACCGTTCTGCTGGACGTATCTTTCTGGAGTTTGCTGGAGTCCGGCGACGCACTTGAGCGACATTCAGCTTATATTATTATTATCTGCATGGGAAGGAACTACACGTGCCAAATGCTGTGCTAACCATTATACCCCTAGCAGCAAAATGCACGGTTTAAAAGTTGGGATTGTGTCTCTCTATAGAGTAGTGTCGTGCTCGGACGATAGAGATTGCAACACGGCTGGAAACAGTAATCAGATCAGACCTGGTCTTCTTTCCACACGATGGCTCAAGGCTCAGAATGGGCACAGGGGGTTCGTTCTACATCGTGGTCTGCTCCTGTCCATGAGCAATATCCAGAGATTGATGCCATGGGTGTCAATCTTGAATCCACATACATTGATATAAAGTTTGCGGATCGCATTAGCGAAACCAAAAGCCCGGGACCAGCGTTATGCAGGAATCATCCAAAACAACCAGGTGCATGAGCCTAATCGGCCCCTCTGCACGGTCCGCTGGCGCATCGCATCGACGGGGGGGAGAGGAGCCGGAGACTGCAAGTGACTGGTTTAGGTGTGGGTTTCTGATTTCTTCTCCCCAGAAACAGAACTGAATTTGAAATCCTCGACCCACCAAATGTGTGTGGGAAACCCCTTAGTTAGGGCCTTGGCAAAGATAGTGCGCGGAGCGGAAGAGGGGAACACCTTACAAACTGTCTTTTTGGGAAGAAGGCGTCCGCTAGACCAGAATCGAATAGTCGTCCCACAAGCCCAAGCCACGTCAGACGTCGTGAATAATTTAGATTCAAGTGAGTGATCTCTGATGGGCGGTCTAGTCGGACTCAGGACTCAGGACAGGGCGACTAAGCTTCCAATCCCGCAAGAAACGCCGGCTGTTGAAACGGTACTTTCTTTGGAGGACAAGGCTGAGATCTCACCACTGGCCTATCCGTTCCAAGGAGGATGGATGCCGCAACCTCACAGCCTGGCAGGGCGCCGCAGTGCACAGGGCTGGGTACGTAAGGGTACGCTGGACTCTTACTCTTCCGTTATAGTTTGTTATACTACACGTCCACGGGTCTGGGGTCGAAGACGTTTCCCAATACTAATGCGGCTTTCGAGTCTCTAATGGATGGAAAGATCGACATCTAGATCACCCGACTCGTCAAAGCTAGGCCGCTGAGGATGTCCGACTCCGAGTCCTTCGATTTTTCGATTTTCGATCCTCAGTACTGATACCCCCCTTTGAGCTGCACGACAAGCTCCCAATTCGAATGGCAAGAAGGCATACAAGACGAAAGAGTGTTCAGCCGTCTCCCTCGATGTGATGCATTCCTGTGGCGAACATTGTGGACTCCATCGAAGTACTGCAGACTCGACGTGCGTCCGTACAGCGTCTCTGCTGTGCCACCGGCATGATCAAGACCCAAGCCCCTCTTCCCAACATTGGCGAAGCTAAGGCATGGACGCTTCCGTGACGCGCCGTGCGTTCATGAAGTTGGCATTCCAACCAGTGTGGCATGGCTGTCTTGCCAAAGAGAAGTCGGCTTGTCTCGCTTAGATGGGTCTTGCTGCCCTTTTATGTTCACGGCAACAGCTTGAGACGTCCGTCATTTTATGCTTCCTTCCCCGAACAGCGGAACAGGCGCGTTCTGTGGGTGACTGGAACAGACTATTGCATAAGACTCCTTTTCCGGTTTTTGGTCACGCCGGTGCTTCGATATGAATTAGGAGGTAGCCAAAGTGTGGACAAGTACGTACCCAGCCCTAGCAACCACACTGGAGAAGTGGTCTCGAACTCGGGCCACCGGCCGCCTTACTCAGGTGCCCTGTGATCTGCCGCTTACGAGTAAGCTGGCCGTCCCTCGGCTTGATTTCTTGTTCCTCATCATTTATACTTGGCCCCAATTTTGGACCACTGTTCTCCTTCGTCATTTATACTTTGACTGCATGTATCTCTCCTAAAGAGCATAGCGACATTATATGGCCGTCTCCGCGGCGTTCCGACGCAGCGGCTCTGGGATCTTCCTACTTGACTTGGACTACTGAGTGCATCGTAAATTCGAACAGCCTAACCAACCGACTTGAAAGCACTAGTACTGAACACGAGAAAACTGGTCCTAAGGGTGCGCAGCTCACATCCGAAGGTGGTAATGTTCCCCTTTGGAATGACGCTTGCTGTCGAAGCAAGTCCCCATCGAATCAGGGGAAGCAAGGCAAGCCTCACGATGGCCCTATCCTCCCTTTCGAAAGCGTTACGAGTAGTTGTTAGTCCAACCAGCCCAGAATAGATTTAGAAGTTAGGCTTGGTGATTCCCACCCCGGGCTGACGGACCACTTTAGCATTATGTCCTTTTGGATGCCGTTATCCGGGAAACAGCATTCGGAAAGCCAATCATCGGGTTAGGATGGGGTCGCCCAGTACCTGCTGGGAAATGCGACTCGCCGGTCTGCGCTCCATTGGAGGGCGGAAGAGGTGCGTCTGGCAAGGACTCAAAATGTGCCCGTGCCAAAGCCAGTGTCCTTGTGATGTGATACCGACAGCTAGCCATAAGATATAGTAGGAAGCCCTTTTGCTCGCCATTGGAGGACATGGTGCATCGTGAAAAACAGCGATTCCTCTGCGAATCGGTCGGAAGGACCAATGGATTGGATTGTTTTGGCTCGCTCCAGGCAGAATAGCGTACCGTCCTCCGCATACTTCGTACATAGGCTCCCATCCAGATTACATGGGCGCAAGCCACGGTGACGTATTCATGATATGTACCAGAAGTTCCTTCAGCCATCTGTCTCAATCAAAGGGTTTCCTGGCCATGTGATGAGAAATACGCATGCTTCCCAAAAGGGCAAGCAGAGGGGTGATTGATCACTTGGACGCTGTCCGTCCGAGCTGGGTAAAGTCCCTTGCCCTCGGAAACAGACAGACTGCTCACCGCCATCAATCCTCTAGATTCGCTGGGATTGCCTGTCTGGTGAGCTAATGAGCTTCAGAAAGCCCGAATGCCATAACCTGGGATTGGCGATCATGGAGCACTTCTGTGTTGCCCAAGGTTGCTTGCTTGCCAATCGACGAATCTTTCCGAGTGAGCACTACTACTGGGCCAGAGCGCCTCTGCAAGGTTTACCAGGGTACCGATATATACATTACGAAGGCCTTTGAAGCACGCACGCCGCGTCAAGAAGGCTTACGCTAAGGAAATGCTTTTCGTCACTTCCTGAAAGGCCCGCGAGCAGCCCGCATTGAGAGCGAGACTGATTCTTCGCTTCCGACATTCTGAAACAATGCCTTCCGAGAGCAATGCTGGGTTCGGAAGCACTTCTGTACCAAGCCTGAAGCGTGAGATGCATTCCATCCTGCAGCTGCCTGCAAAGGATCTTGGGGTTCTCCGACCGATTGGAAAACCAATGTTTCAAATGTCCAAGGGCAGCTTAGGGTCGAGTTCCGGGGTGCCACGATAGCCTGCATGCAGCCTTTCTGGCTACCAAGACACCAAGTGTGCAATATGCAGATGGTTACTTAACCCTGGCCGTGTGAACGACCCCCACTGAATGCCAAAATTTCTGGAGGACGTGCCCCAGAGACCGCCAATAGCCGTGGGAAGTTTGAGGAGTCCACCAGTGGCCGATCTGGCTTGGAAATGTACTCTGTACCACGATGACCATTTCCATCACGGAAAGTCTGGTCTTCTGGATTTTGGCCTTGTTGTCGGCCACGAATATTTCGAGCACACTGGGAACGATTAGTTCGTCGATTGGCCGAATGGTTTGGAGGATCGCTCGATGGCACACCTCCACAGCGCCCTTACTGCGCTTTCAGCAGCCTCTTACGTGGTTCTTTGGCAGTGTTCGACACTCATGGAGGAGTGCAAGGGTGAGTTTACATAGTGTGGTCCCGCGACCGATCCTCCGGAAGTGAGCTGCCCACCATCTTCGACCCATCCACCACCTTCAAGGTGGTATGATGTAGAGGCCACAGGGATATCGCCAACCATCGGCCATTCCATTGGTCATCGAAACTGCAGTCCCTACTCAGCTCGTCGACTTGCAGATAGAACTTACCAATCACCGTCCCCTCCGTATCTTTCAGCTCTAAACACTATCACGTCCTCAACTCTACTGAACCAGCCAGCAGATCCAAAAACCCCGCATGAGGCTCCGCGTGGAGCCTGTTCTTCATCATACCTTGAAAATGGCCTGGTATGCTTGTGCGAGTGCACTCGATGCACTCGAATATGCAATGCAAAATGATTCACGTTGGCAGTGGCCATTGGCTATACCTGATCAACCAAGTGGCCCTTCCAAGTGATCATTTGACAATTACCAAGAAACCTAGCTTTGCGAAACCATGTTTCTGGGTTCTTGCGTAACAGGCGATGCATGACTAGCTGTCAGACGAAGGGCAAACTCTGGGCCGTTCCGCCTTTAACCTGAAAATCTTCGGAGGGTGAAGCACAGATTCAAGCAAATTATAAGCTAGCCCCGTGTTGGATTGCTCGACCGTTTCGCAAAACCGCCGTTGCCGCAAGGGAGATGAAATGAACCCTAGACTCCAAGCAAAAACACGCCCTCCTTCCGTTGTTCGATCGAGTACGGCCCAAACGCAAAGGTCGACCTCAATCACTTACAACTATGTAGAGCCACCCCGTTCATCCATGGATCGTGGTTTGTGTAAACTCATAATGCGTTACCTTTCGGATCCGGATGTCATCATCCGTAATTCAACAGTTCGGGTCTGTTGTGGGATAAGATGTGCTGAATGTTGGCTCGGCTGCGGAATGCTTACGACGAGACCGCATAATTCCTCCTGCTATGCAAACGTATATAGCCATGCTGGCAAAGTGCTTGTCGAAAGAAGCACAACTTTTGATAAACGTACGGTGGTTTCGTAATACCCTGGTTCGACTGAACGAGGCCTGGATCAGAATCTTCTCCGAAGCCCGGGCACTCTGTCTAACCATTTGCTTGCTTATAATAATGGACCAGCCAAGGGAGACACTTTGGTGTCACTTGGCCTACGGGCATCGCTTTGACATTGTGCTGCACTGTAGAAGGTTGAGAGTAACATAGCCTGCTCTCAGGTTCGAGCTTTTGATATTGGGTTGCTCTCTCCACTGCGATTGGCTTCTTGCTAGACCTCGGCTCGTCCTTGATGTAAGAGGATGGGGCGTCGGCCATGTGGATTATCGAATGATTATCAATCTCTCCTGGAGTGCGGCTGAATTTCTTCAACCCTCTACCGCCGTACGTATTGATCTGAATGCACACACAATAGCCATGCCCCTCACGAACAACGACCATCCTTCGAATGGTGCTGTAAATTGGCTCGTTATATTTACCAACCGTAAGGACCCGCTTCTCACTAATGTGGCCTTTTGGAGGATCGGTGCTCCCGGGTACATGCCATAGGACGGCGAACACTTTTCCCACCTTATAGAACGAATGAGGGCGGGGTTGAAACCTCGAATCGAGCTGGCCTTGTTTGCCCGAGGGGAGTGGGAAAGTGTTATCGCCAGTGACTGAAAACTCTGTGATAGATGCGACGCTACCGCTTTGTCGATGGTGTTGGACAGGTGTGCTGGCTTCCACGTCATCTGGGGAGTCTGGTTGGACTGAGGGTAGAATCGCTGGGCCGCGAGGGCCTGGGTAGTTGGGCGGATTGATATCGTTGGGCTTATAGTTGGCTTGGCTTAAGGGCCCCGAACTGGGAGGAGAACCTGCGGAAAATGGGGAGTCTCGTGTACGAACCACATATTGATAGGTTCTTGCACCACGATGTCCAAGGCCGTCTTGGTGCTCCACATTGGAAGACTGTGAGCCCCGATGATAGGTGGCGGAGCTATTTGCAGCTGGTGTGTGCTGCTCATGTCTCGTTACAAAACTGTTCTCCTGATGACTTGATGAATCGCCTCTTTGTACTGAACTTATCTGATTTACTGGGAATGCTGATTGGAGATCTAGAGGGCTCGGGTGGGCGACTCCCGCCATTAAAGGCTGTTGGCTGTCACGACACTGACCAGCAGCTGGAGCAGGCATGGCTTTAGCTCTCTTCTTTGCTGCTTTTTGTATCCGATCATATGCTTCAAGGAAATCTTTTGCCACTGACTTCCTTTCTCCAATGTTCTGAATTTCCTTGAGAGCCTCCTTGAACGAACAATCTTCCACTTGCTGTAAGAGTGCAACTCGGTGGATGCATTGGTTGGCGTATGCGTCCTTTCCAATGGAGAATGCTTGGACAGCTTCTTTCAGAAATTGCTGTTGCTCAGCATCAAGGATCGTGGGATCCTTCGTAACGTATATTTCGAGAGCTGTCCAATCATTTCGGAGAATGTTTGCAAACTGCTGTAGGCGTGGAGATAGGGAGCTACGAAAAGAGCTCTCAGCTGCCCGCGCTGAAATTAAATGATTGGATGTCTGTAGGGAGATTGGTGTCTGGACGCTGGTGCCAGGTGCTGCTCCGCTGGTCGAGGTGATACTGGCTGAAGAAACTTGGTGAGCTGCGGGTTGTCCTGGATGATTCTTCTGGATATCGTGGAAGCCAGAAGCAATGGCGTTCTCATGCGTGGCGTCTACCTCATGCACTCGTTGCCCGATCGCAAGGCCATGCTGGTTGGGACTATCATCGTAATGCACAGCTCTCTTGTTGTGTTGACCATGAGGAGCACTCGAGGTGTAAGGATATTCCGAGTCTTGGGAATATGACAAACGCCGTGTCCTGGAAAGGAGAGGGTCTTGGTTTGCAACGCTTACTCTTTCATTGGGGTCTTCCTGGGGATTTCTTGGACTTCGAGCCTGGTAGTGGTATGATGACGGTGCTCTGCCTGAAGCTGCCCGAGATGTGCGAATAATGACCCTTTCGGGGGACTGCTGTCGATTGTCATGGGTCCAGGCAGCGGCCGTTCGGTGGTCGTCACCAAATTCTCCATCTCGCAATCTTGTGCCACTTTGCGAAGGAGCTCTTATAGCGTAATCGTCAGTTCTCCTTTAAAGAAATCAGTTGTAGAAACAGGGAATGGGCCAGTTTGTGACGCACGGCTCAGATCCGCGACGGAATATTGGGTTCCGGTAGACTGGAAGCTCTGAGGAGCGTGGAGTATCTCTTGTGGCTGTCAGTAAGGAGATAAAAGCTTCTGTGCTGAACAGGGGGCATGTATACTCTGCGCGCTCATGTGCATCATAGTCATCATTTTGCGGCAAAGCTGGTCTGTCACTCTCTACCCTTCCTTCCTAACGTCAGTATGTCCATGGCGTGGCGGGTCCATACTTACGAGACCCCGCATGACGAGATTGATAAGGCTGACGGTCATCCGCGGTTGTGGGATATCTCCTGCGTTGCGCATCGCCATGATTAGACATGGTCACTCAATTCACATCACGGCGAAGGCTGGATCCCGAACGAGACTGAAGGAGCAACATAGATGAGCAACGATGGGAGGTCCATCAACACTATAAGTGCGCTTGTTCATGTGAGACTACCCCGGGGGTAGCGCCGTTCACTTCATGAACCTAGCCAGGAGGGAACCCCCTCGGCATTGAAAGCTAGAGCAATGTCCACATGGTCAAAGTCCCATATCCAGGGTTGCTGGAGTCTGAAGTTTCTCGCGACGGGCTGCAGCTCTAGGCCCGAGGAGGGGGGTGCCATCATCATCGTGATGGACTTACCAGGACTCGTAGGGGATGAGAGAGTGCCACGAATTACCAAGCAGATGTATCGTCAAGCTTGCTTGGCTACGTTCGGGCTTCCGCAGCATTCTCAGCTTCATGCTCCCAACGAACCAGTGGGTTGATCTCTGCTGGAAGTCCGTGCGCACCAACACGGGACGGCGCGGCAGGGGAGGCTCCCTGGACTGCCTTTCGTGGAGCTCCTCCTGGCCCATGGAATGCGGAAGTTGGCGGTGCCACCCAGGTCTGCTTTGGTTTTGTCCCGGTTTGCACCCTATTGTTATATGGGGCTCCCTAGAATAATAAACGGGGTGGGATGCCTAAGATGACCCGGCTTTCCAACCAGCTGCTGCCACTCTGGCACACTAACGAAGCCCTGAAACCAACATAGACCCCGGTGCTTTGGTGGCCAGTTCGCAACTTCTGCTAATCTGTTAATCTCTCATTGATCAGGTTCTTTCGTATCATGAGGGCAAGCGTGGGATAACAAGCTCTGGAGTGATAAAACTTACACGGTAGTTCCAGGCTTGGAGGTGAACTGGGTCTGCACGCTGTTACAAGTATTCTCGCTCTCCCACTCACCCCGAGGCTGTTTTGGCGGTTTTCGATTGCGGAGACCGCTCGTAAATCGAGAGCTGCTCTTCATCATCTCTTTGGGCATGCATGCATGCATTTTTGGTCCTTTCTCAATGGCAGTCGGTCTCTCGGATCAGGGTCACGCTGGTCCAAGACTTTGGTGGGAGAGTACGTGCACATTGTTTATCTTCCCAAGTGACCACCGCGAACTGAGTTTTGTGCGTGCTAAAATCAGATTCTCTAGGGAACGCCTGCGAATCAGGGAGGTCATCACAAATTGGCCAACTCTCAAGGGACGACCATCCAAGCTCTGGGAGAACCAAGATAAAAGAGGAGAACCATCGATAGAACCGTCAGCAACGGACGATCGACTGTCGACAGGATGGGTGAAGGTGAAACGAAACTTGCAAGCCCAGGACGAGGAGGACGATTGCAATATGCCCCCAGCAGCAGTTGCGGCAAACGCAGCAACTTCTCCCACAGAATTGCGTTCAAGGGCCAGTGACAATCCAGATCGAAACCTCGAGGGTGGAAATGACGAATCTATTCCTCTGGAACAGCAGCGATCTGAGCCGTTGGAATCGGGTCGACTGCCCATGGAAACTTTAGGACCTGCTACTGCTAACCAAAACATCGCTCCAGTGTTACATCTATTACAGCATACACATCAAGATGTGATGCAACGGACACTGAAGATGAATGATGTTAGAGCTCCTCTATCCACAAGCTTGACCGGTTTCATGCAATCTCTTGAAAAGTTTATGCTGGGGTTGACTGAGTTCGTCGGGACCACTAGCCTTCCGGATGAGCTGCACAAAGATTTCAAACAACTGGCAGATGCAGACTTCAAGCACATCCGCGATGTTCAGTTCGGAGCCTTCCAAACAGCAGACGACCAGTACGGGGAAGAGGAGAATGCCCTTGTCCAAGCCCTTTGGCTCTCGACCAGATACTTAGATAAGCTCCTAGATGCAGATGCTCACAAGAGTGAACCGAGCGATGCATTCCTACTGCATACCCTTAGTTCGTCCCAAGGTCATGATGAGATTCCTCTGGAAGACACTCAGCATTCTCCGGCACTTCTACGATTCCTGTCCCAAACCGGTGATGTTGACGCCTTACGCGAGAAACTCATCGACTTGAATTCCGAGCGTGAACAGATCCTATCCGACAAAGAAGCGCGAGAGCATTTTGGTTTGAGTCTTGACGAAGACTCACTTGACTTCCTTGAATCGTTTGACCTTCAGAATGAAGCCTTAAGTAACGAATTGCGCGCCGCCGAGACCGTTCTGAACTCATTACGACAATATCTCTCGGATGAAGATATTAACAACTTCTCGGCGGAAGACGCTTCGAAACTACGCGTTGGGAGAGAGACCAGCCTTCAGGAGTACACGGTTTCATTGGAATCGACCTCCCAGCAAGACGTAAAACTAGATTCCGGAGATCCAATCTTCCCACGATGGCCAACAGGGCCCGTTCAAATCAGCGAGTATTTGGACGAGATCCGACCAACATTGACCGGTACAACACCAATTGACCCCACAGATTTCATTAATGGGTGGCTTTTGAACGAACTCCAAAGCTCTCCGAAACGTTGGAGAGTGTTTTCATCTGTCCTCGAAACCCTGCCTGTTCCTGAACTCAGTGCTCAGCAGCTTTATCATCTTGTTCGGGCGAATTGGACCAGTGACATTCCTGCTGCAGAGCTTGCACAAAGACGCAGGTTTGCAGATCAACAGTCGATGGAACAGCATTCTGCTGACTCAAACTATCTCTACCGCCGAAGCGCCACAGTGGCAATGCAGTCTCCCCTCTCATTACCCCTTCTAAAGTTGAACTCCAATATCACGGCGAATGCCCTTGTGGCACATGCCCGTCAGACGAAAGAACACCAAAGCAGTCAAATTGATCTCCTGCGACAATAAATCGTCCATTTCGTCCTGCAACTTTCTAGCGAGTTCCAGAACAAGACGTACCTGGTCCTATCTTTCTCATTGTCTGACGTTGTAGGGCAAGGGATGGATGGGCCTTTTCTTTATCGGCTGTGGTTCCACTTCCCGCAACGACCGCAGTAAGATGCATTGACACCTGGGCTCGTAAGGCGTTCCGGTTTATTTTGACGCATACCACACAACATCGTAGACTGGCTTATTTTGTTGAATTGCTGGCTTGATGCCTCCTTTCTCCGATCTTTTTTTTATTTATTTTTTTTTAGCTTGGCTCTGGCAGAAATTACAGTTGATCGACAACAGAAACATTCGGTTCATACTCCTTTGGTGAATAACGGGCTATCCTCAGGCGTCTTGACACTGGGCTTGCCTACTATCATACAATCACGTTTTCAAAGCATCCTGCTTCTTGCGCTACCATGCCACTTTTTCACTTCTGTCACCTGACTGACTTCTGTTACTCCTCATTGTCTAGCAGCTTGAGCATGATTTAGGCTGTCTCACAGAAGAGGCATGTACGCTTGCGACCTTGCTGCTGACTAGGTCCCAGCTCCACAACTACGAAGTGCTCGGAAACAGACGATGCCCGTGGGCCGTTCGATCGAATTCTCCGTATGTGTGCCTAGATGATCAGAGTCAATACATAGTATAGTGTCGTCATACGGGATACCGCAGAATCATGGTTGCTACCTCCGATTCGGCGATTCATAGCACCTGACCCACTAGATTGAGAAATTTGCAAAAAAAAAAGCACTACGCTTTGATCAACGCCACCAGCTTCATTTGGATTGTATTCCGCAGACAGGACGAGCATGACAGCGAGCGTCCTGAATGAAATAGTTTTGTCTGAGGATGATGTGGCACGAATCGACAGGCCCACAGTCTCACTCTGGCAAGGGCAAGGTGTGGTGATCAGACAGCACCACTATTCCTCCACCAGCTTTGTGCGATGCAGTTTGTATCATGGCAAAAATACTTTGTTTGGATACTTCAATTGTCTACTCTATGCTAGCTCATTGAACACGGACCGCCCTGATTATAAGGGTTTCCTGATTGGCAGGTGTGGATTTCATAGGCTGCCTTATTATCGTGCCCTGGCCACATCCCGTGTTGGAATTATCTTTAACTAATGATAATATAAAGTTACTGACTGACTAACCAGGTGATTTAGTTGGCACATTCAAAACGTTCCTGCAGTAGCATCCTCCATCAAGATGACTCTCCATGAGTCAAGTCTATCATTCTTAATTTCACCAAGAAGATACTCTGCACCAAATACTCGTTCATTATGTTCCAATGAAGATAAATGACATCAATGCAGTTGCACTTTACTGAGCTAAAGATCCGTAGGCGCGACATCAGTGAGTCATCCTTGTCATCCTTGTTTCCACCCAGGCAGTGCCATTGACTAGTGGGATTCCGATGAAATCTGCGCCACAGGTTCGAGAATGCATAAATGCAGGGCGGAAAGGAGCAGAATTGAACCCGCGACCAAACGTAATACTCTCAAACCGTACGCGAGCTTTTCGTGTACGACATCCAAGTATTATATCACGTGCCTATCATCGGGCACTCAGGCCACACAAGCCGAGATCTTCCTGGATTCTGATTAAAGGAGAATCATCCATCATACCCGAACGACAACAAACTCGCAACTTGCTGACTGCAAGATCCATGGCGGAGACCGAGGGACATACCTCACGCTTACCGGAAATTGCTTCGGATAGTATCAGCCGTTTGAGGGTGATTGCAGAGAGCCACCTCCAAGAGATTGATCAAGAAAATCAGCAGGCGGACATGGAGGAGTCCAAAAAAGTCCGAGATTTCGAACGTTACACTAAACGGAGGCGCGGGAAGGATGGCAACGTGCCCAATTCAAACAGCACACCGACCCCGAAAATGAGATCCGCCCAAGGTATGTGCAATAACCATGTTGCATAGTCAAAGTTTCCTCGTGTGCTGATATGTCCAATAGATGTTCTCCACCGTCTTCAATGGGACGGAGATCTTGACATTTCCCGGTTTAAGGTTGGCTATCTCGAGAGATTTGACGGAATCAAGGAGACACCCGCAAGCAATTGGGTCACAGAGGTCACAGACGAGGAATGGATCCCGCAGCATCGTATTAAATACTTCAAACGCGTGGACCCAAGTGGAGGATCCGAGGTTGTTGTCTGGGACAGGGACCAGCGGATCGACACAATATTTGGCAGTGGCATGAGTAGCCTGGCAGGAAACAATGTCCGCTCCGAAGAGGGTGGTGTGGAGTTGACAAGATGAGTGCTCCACTGATGATGCCTTCGCATTTATCAGCATATTCCGTGGTCAGAAGCATATGAGAAGGACTGTGGGCATGAGCCTGAGTTTATCGGCCCTGCAAATTGATTGAGCATGGATCGGCGTTGACCACTTTGAAATTCAGAAATCCTGGACATTCCAGGAAACCAGAAGGAGTAATTTGTCACCGATGCGATGCAGGGACGCCGTCGGCTGTCTGCCTTTCAAACACATGATTGCCCCATCCCGTTACTTGTAACGAAGGGGATCATAACTGCGACAGCTTCGAAGGCGCACAAGTTGGTCCTCACTGCCGCCGCAGAAAACATGATAAAGCTTCACAGGTGCTTCTTCTGCTCTCCACGAAGGCAACAGGCGTCTTCTTCCTGCTTCAACAGAACCGCTTCGAAATGAGACCCTCGAGACTGGTAGTTTCTGGCCTGGCCACCTCGGCGGCCATTCTGGCGTCCCCTCTTGATCCGTTTCCGTGCAACCAAGAAGAGATGGCATCAACTCATGCACCAACGAATGCGACCGCTACGGCATCAATCACAATATCATGGACATCTGTGATCTCAGTGGTCGCAACAGAACGTCCACCTGAGGCAACGTCTGGTCCTAACACCTGTGGGGTGCGTTCCTCGATTCATACTTCCCTTGAAGTGAGCCGCTAAGATGTGTCCAGGTATTTGCCTGTATTAATCGTCTATGGGAAAACCCTTGTATGCACCGTTTTCCCAAGTCTGGCGAGTGCTTGACCTTCACTGGATCGTGGGTATGTATGACTTGTGCTCATTGATACGGGGTGGAGTAAGCAAAGAGATTATGTGTCAAGGCTTGATCGTTCGCGAAGCTAGATAGAACTGACGTACATGTTCCCTTAGAACCAGTCACTCAGCGCTCTTGGGCCAGATGATGGTTGTACGTGTGCCTTTTACACGTGAGTCTCTTTTTAGAAGCCGTCATATTTCTTTCTCCTCAAAATCCTCCAACTCTGCGCAGGAATTTCCATTGAAAACAGAGGCTAACAGCTGGATGGACGTGCAGAGATGACATATGCAAGCACCATATCGAATTCTCCAATGGGACAGATTTGACATTGAGAAAGCCCGGTGTTGCTGACGCAATGGCCTTCAAAGGACTCAATGATGCTGTTGGGAGCATGAAGTGTGTGCTTGACGTGTCAGCCCTCTAATAGTCATTCATATGCCGTGGAAAGCGAGTGCGAGGAATCGGAGATCTGTCTCGCAGGGATTGTCATAGGACTTTAGGAATGTCGTGATCGCGAACCTACCTGACTGGCACCTCGATTTGGATCTTTTGCTACACTATTCTCCGTGTCTCTCACATGGCAGTAACTTTAGAACATCTGCCTATTGGTGAAGTTCGCCAGTGAAGCATGGACATTTGGATAAGCATTTGATTGGGGCCTACAGTCGAATCGGACACTTTATTCGCCGAATGAATGTCTCCGTTGCGAGATGGGAAAATGAATTACTAGTTGGAGAGTTTCTTAGTCTCGGGCACATAATGGTTCACGGCCCAAGAATACTTCATGCTGAAAACAATATCATTTCATTTGGACTCGGAGACTATGAATTATGCGCTTGAGATATTTTTGAAGATCCGCGAACCTGCTTGGAGGGGTTCTACGGACACATTCAAGTTTTCTCCACAGACAGGGTTGTATGGTAGGCTACCAGCTCCCAGACAATAGATTTATAAATCGCCTGTGGGTGTGTCGATCCTAAAAACTGCATCCTACTCAATTGTCTTGTTTTGAAATACCGAAAAGAGCACCAGGCAACTCAAGAGAAGTCGACATGGCGTTTTTCAAGAAACTCCGACCACAGGCGGCCAACCTAATGGGCCCTTTCGCCGAACAGCTTCTGCGTCAAGCTCAATTTCCACCTTCAGCTGATACAAGCCTCAAGGTATTGGATAATGCATGCGGTGCAGGCACTGTGACGGATAAGATCATGGGGTCACTTACGGAGGAGCAAAAGGCAAGGCTGTTCCTCACCTGCGCAGACATTTCAGATATGATGATCGACGGTGTGAAGGAGCATATTGCTGCATCGGGCTGGAAACAGGTGGAAGCCATCAAAGCGGACGCGCAGGTAAGGTGTAACCTTGGCTTGTTTCTCTTGATCAGGTCAGCATGAGCGTTGCTAAACCAGACGTCAGGACACAAAATTTCCAACATCATCATTCTCACATATATTCTTCAGCTTCGGGCCTATGCTTCTCCCCGACCCGTTTGCAGGTCTGCGAGAATGTTATCGTATCCTTCAACCAGGCGGTACGCTCGCCTTCACCACCTGGCAGAAGGTGCCGTGGTGTGAGGACTTCCGCGCAGGGCTTGCCACGAACCCAGAGATTCCACCGCTGCCCGAGGACTCCGTGCTGATCAAAGCATATGCAAATACGGACGAGCCCTGGGACAACGTCACGGACGTCAAGGCACATTTTCAGATGCACGGCTTCGAGGACATTAAGGTGGAGGCCGCCTGGAACACCAGCCGCATTGATTCCATAGACGCCATCCGTGAAATGATTCCTTACTCCCTCAACAAGTCTATCGAGAAATTTTGGACCAAGGAGCAGATTGAGAAATATGAGAAGATTGCTGGGGATGCGGCTGTGGACTATGTCGCGAAGAAATACAATGGCGGTCCCGTGCTGTGGGATTGGACAGCGATTATCGCAACGGGCAAAAAGCCTCTTGCATAGAACATACTCTGTGATGTTATATAGCACCAGTTGGTAGATATACTGTTGCCGTGCGCTCACATATGGAAGTTGGGAAGATCAATCATTGTCGCTGACTAGCGAGTTGTGAGATGGATTTGAGATGGCGTAGTAGCGCAGTGCAGAACATAAATACAGTACGTCATCTATGGACTGTACCTATATGGGGCTGATTAGATTAGATTTTATTAGATGAAGCCTACGGCGAAACATTGGCGCATTCCGAACACAACTTTTTCTGGTCTTCAACTCACTCCAGAACCATCAACTTGGTTACAACCACAAAGCGAGGCCGCTAGCATACGATGATACTTCTTTGTGATATCACCAGGCGGTGAACTGCTCCCTCGGACTTCCAGGCTTGGGCAACTAGTCTTCATGTTCAGGAACACTGTTGTCGCGACCTCGAACATCTTTCAGCACATTCGAAGAGAGTCTTTCTTCTCAAGAGCAATGGCGCAAGCGATGGCGAACGGCGAAGGCCACACTTCTGCTGGCAAGCTAACAGGCAGAGCATTCTATGAGAGCATCGGTAGCCCCAGGATGGTCGTCGCGCCTATGGTCGATCGCTCAGAGTTCGTCCGTCCTCCCTCCATACCACGAACGCTCCTTTCGAACGTATATTGACACTTCTCCAGGCATGGAGACTCCTCACGCGGTCCTACCTTGATGAAGAGCGATCAAAATCACTGCTGGCTTATTCGCCAATGATTCATGCTCGTCTCTTTGCAGACAACCCCAAGTTCAGAGATCAATTCTTTCAGCCTACGAGAGAAGGATTGGCTTCAAAGGAGAAATCTTCTGCGGCTGCATGGCTCGATGGGAACCCAGTGATCGATAGACCTTTGTTCGTGCAGTTCTGTGCGAATAAACCTGATGAGTTGCTAGATGCAGCGCAGTATGTGGCTCCGTATTGCGACGCGGTGGACTTGAACTTGGGATGTCCCCAAGGGATCGCAAGGGCTGGCCATTATGGCGCCTTCTTGCAGGAGGATTGGGATACGATTTACAAATTGATCAACAAGCTACACCATGAACTACGAGTCCCTGTGACTGCGAAGATGAGGGTTCTGGAAACGCGGGAGAAGACGTTGGACTACGCAAAAATGATTCTTTCTGCAGGGGCAAGCATTCTCACTGTTCACGGGCGGCGGAGAGAGCAGAAGGGACATAATACCGGCGTAGCAGACTGGAAGATGATACGATATCTGAGAGACAACCTGCCACCAGAAACAGTCCTCTTTGCCAATGGAAACATCTTGAACTCGAGCGATCTAGAAACCTGCCTTGCTGCAACAGGAGCTGATGGTATCATGAGCGCAGAAGGAAACCTGTCAGATCCAACCATCTTCGCCAAACCACCCACAGAGTACAATCCCAGGGAGTACTGGTACGGGCCAGAGGAAGATGGTAGAAATGGCTATCGGATTGACGCAGTGTTTCGCAGGTATCTGGATATCATCTACAAATACAGTCTTGAAAAAGATCCACCCAACCGTCCACCGTTGTACATCACCAGCGATTCTACCAAGCCTGATTTTTCGCATCGCCTCCCTCCACAGGATGGTTCTGACCAAGAAGGCCAACCAAAGAAAACCAAGAAACGAAAAGGGGAAGCCAATTCCCGGTTGCACAATGACCCAAGTATCAAATACATGCAGGGCCACCTCTTCCAGTTGCTGAGACCTATGCTGTCGATTCATACTGACATTCGAGATGCTCTGGCAAAGACTAGGTTGGGGGATTTCGATTCTTTCGAGCGCATTCTGGCCATGGTGGAGCAGGCGATAGCGCAAGGGATGGATGACTACAGCTCCCACCAGCAGCAGCGTCATCGTCATTCTGTGCCAGACTCTTCGCCGGCTGGGCAGTTGCCTGCTCCTGCGGCTGTTGCCTTTGGGTCCGAACTGACAGCAACGGAAAAGGTAATCGCCGCCTACAAGCGCCCTTGGTGGGTCTGCCAACCGCACATCAGGCCATTACCCGAAGACGCCATTAGAATTGGAGCATTGACACTCACCAAGAAGAAAAAGGAAAAGAGCAAGGAGATCTCACAAGTAACAGTAGAAACCTCTGAGTTTGATGTGAAAGCCATCCAGAGAACTGACGAACCTGATGCTGATGACAATCGCCAACAGCGACGTCCTAGTATCAACGGCGAGTCGAATCCGAGCTCGGCCTTTTCAACGTCGACGGAAGTCCCAAAAGCCCCATTGGTCTGTGGCTAGGATCGATCAAGTCCGACTTGTTCACAAATGACATGGATGAGATCTACAACGAAAGAGGAACTGAACAAGATAGGTTTTTTGTTTTTGTTTTTGTTTTTGTGATTTTCTATCTATGTGGCTTCCACTTGATCAGAATCAAGGAGCAGGTCGCTCGCTCTGTCGACGACAATGTTTCTCGGATCTCTCCCGTCCTGTCCTGGCTCAATATGGCCGGCCCTTAGTTTTCTGCCTCCTCCGTCCCCACTGAAGGGTTCGTCCTGGCTCACAATGGCCGGCCCCGCTTAGTCATCTCCGCCCTTACTGGTCCTGGCTTCTTTGTCTTTGTCCTCTGAGTCGGACTCGAGTTTGCCTTCTTTGTCGGAGTCTTCTTCCTCGCGACGGCGCTTGACACCTTTCTGAACAGCTTCCACGGCCGCCTTGGCTCGTTTCTCCTTCCTCTCCACCTTGGCAAAGTATGCTTCATCTGGCCTGACTTTGAAGCGTTCGACAATGGATCTGGTGCGACTGCGCTGAGTCATCAGAGCAGATGGCTCGCGGTTTCGTCGGGGTTCAGAAGAGCCGGCCTGCATCGTGCCTGCAAACTTGTCATTCATCCGCCTGGTCCATTCGACCTTCTTGTCCATCACGACTTTGAGTGGCAGTAGCTGGTCTTCTGTCTTGTTGGGGTTGCTTCGAAGTTGCTCTTGGAGCAGCTCTTCGGACAAGGCATAAAGGAAATCCAGCTCTTCCGGCAGCCATCGCTGGGCTTGCTCGCGGGTCTGAAGGCCGGTGGCCCGTTGGATATTCTGGCGGCGCCAATTGTTGAGCCAGTGCAAGTGTTGCTGGTTGTTCCAGTCGAAGTCGACGAGCTTGCTGGTGTCTGGGTTGGGATAGTGGCCATGGGCCTGCTCCGAGAAATTGACATCGGGCCATCTGAAGGTTTCTTGTCGTTCAAACCGATTGAACCAGTATCTGCCGCGAGAGATGTACTCGATGAGAAACTTCTGGTCGTTTCTCATTCCTTTCTTGGCTGTAGTACGTGTGGAATTGACCATGAAGCCGTGTGGTCGCTTGCGCTTCTGCTTGAGCAATGAAGGGCCGACTTCTGAATCTGATGAGCTGCTTGAACCTTGCTCTCCACTTAGCACCTCGAACGCTTCTGGCTCGGCGGCCCATCCTTGTTCTCTCGCAGTCGACATGGTTGACTCTCTGCTTGGCAGTGGTAGAGGTCTCAGGTTAACATCCATTCTTACGCCACCATATGGGGCAACGGCCGCGGGGGCTTCCACTGGGAGAATGCCGTGAGTATACCACCGTGAGACTGTGGCGACGAGGTTCCAGTTTCTCTTCTGCAATGCCACTCTCAATGAGTACCAGTCATTGCGCCCCGTGAGGTTGACGAGCTCAGCCAGTCGCTCGTTCTGCTGCATGGCTGAGATTTGTTGAGCGACAGGCGCGATCTCCCGCTGTACTGGGATTCTCATCTGGTCGTAGGTACGAGCCAGGCCTGTCCTCGCATGCTGCAGTGTTGTGAAGCTTGTGGATGCCTGAGTGAGGTCCCAGTTGTGTTGGTGCAACAACAACACGGCCTCTGCAGGGCTCATCACGCCCCTCTCCCCCGTCCTCTCCTCGAGGTGAAGTCTCAACGCAAGAGCCGCGTCGCGGCGCTCTTGCTCGAAGTTGTCGTTGAATGGGATGAGCACTTCACCCCTCTTCTCGCCCTTGGCACTCATGGCTGTCTCCGCTTTGCTCGCTTGAGTGCCGCTGCTTTCTTGTCCGGGAGCAGCTGCCCATCCTGAAGCGGCTCCTTCTGATGCTCTCAGACGAAGCACACCTCTAGAGGATGTGTTTGGCACAGCTGCTCCCGCTGGGCTTGGTACTGGTGAAGGGGCTTGAGTGCGGGTATTTGGGTTTCTGAATCTGAGGAAGATTTGTCCTCTGCTGTTCTGTGATTCAGACCCAAAGCCACGCACCTCAGCACGCAAGGCAGCAGGGCGAGGAGAAGGAGGAGGGGGAGGGGGACGGCCAATCAAAGCAGCACGCCCTGCTCTCCACGCGGCAACGGCGTTCTCAAGATTCCAGTTTGCTTGCTCCAAGTACGTCCCCATCAGGGAACGACCGGCCACACCTGGGTAGATGCGTGCTCTGAATGTATCTATGAGAGCCAGTTGCTCAGGGTAGCTTGGTGCGCTTTGCGCTGTGGATCTGGTTAGCTTGGTTTGCCTGAGGCGGGGTTGGAATGAGATCGGTTGGAATGGGGATTTACCTTGACTGCCCACCTCTTGGGCGCCTCTGTTTCTTCTTGGAATCATTGTGCTGCTTTGACGTTCTAGGGGAAAGAGAGAGAGAACAAGAAAGCAAGAAAGGAACGCAATGCTGTTGATGATTGTTGTTGATGGCAAGAGAAGAAAGCAGAGGAGGGGGGAAGAGAGACCGAGAGACCAAAACTAAATGTGCGAGTGCGTGTGCGCTAACGCAAGCTGCCTGTGACGCCCATTCACTGTACAGTCGTGAAGTGCACGTCGATGTGAATGGGAGGCACCGAGAACATCAGAGACGGAGGGCGAGGCAAAGCCGACGAGCTGAGGCAGTCCAGGACCTCGCAGTCTCAGTCGTACCGAGTGTGAGGCAGATTTTTGTCAGACTGCCACTGTTCGACACCCCGTTAGCCATCTGCTCTGTTTTCAAATCGATCATGTTGGTATCATACCTTCTCGCCTCCATGCCATTGTTCAGCCTCGAGCCTGCCAAGCCCCATATCACGTGGACCTGGGGGCTTTGATGGTGTTGGTGGACCAACACCAGCAGCGAGGTTGTTCTCGACCCCGGGCCACGGGAGCTTAGGGTGGGCTGTGAGAGCTGCAGCGAGCCTCCGTCGTGGCCTAGGAGACCGGACTCTATCAGAGATGTCAGTGTCAGTATCAAAAGGCGATCGGATCAGGTAGGTCCGAGATCCGCTGGGTGGATGAGACATCGTACCTCGATGCTGTTATGGCCGCTTTACCACTTTTTTGTCTGAGTGCGGCTCAATGAACCGCAACCCTCACAGTCCTGTTTTCACGTCTATCAGCTCGGTCCTCAAAGGTTTGAGGCAAGACGCAAAAGGAAGAAGCCGAAAGGCAAAGAGAGCGAACACAGACATACCCTTTGTCTCACGCACACACACTCGCACAAGGAAAGAGCTCTGCCCATGTCCTTCCGAGGACATGGGAGAGACACTGACCACCGTCAGCGGAGCTGTTTGATTATATATATTGGGAGAAGAAAAGAAAGAAAGAAAGAAAGAGGAAGGTTGGGGTGGGGAGCAGATATTTATAGGCAAGGGATCGTGGGCTAGTGAGCTAGCAGTGCGTGCAAACTCGCCGAGGCAAGAGGCAAACTCACTGTTCAAAACGTGCCAAGCTCGTTGTCGAGCAAGTGCTGGAAGCAATGAGTCGCTTCCGGCTGTTTCTGCTTGCTGGGTGAAGTGTTTGCGGCTTGTGGAGATGTTTGGACGCGGCTGAAACGTTGCGGCTCGGACATGACTGGGCGCGGACAGCACGGCATAAGACATGTGAGACGTCCAAGGACAAAAGGTCACTGCAGAAAATGCACACGCCACACTTCTGCAGGAAGGAAATCAGGAAGCGATCGAGCCGGACACTAGTTTGCGAATGATACTTTGGATTCTTTCCTTGGGGTGGAAGAGGTCTTTATATACTCATGGACCTATGGACCCTCGCCCCGACCCTCCCCTAGCTTTCACACTGTAGTGCAGCCTTGCCGAGACTTTCCGCTATTTGCCGAGCACGCCGAGAAACAGGACAAATCGGAGGCTCGGCCGGCGGAGAAGGGTTCAAAGGGGTCTGAATCAGGATACAGTGGTGAGAAGAGTCTGGATCAGGGCTTAGGAAGGGTCAAAGGGAGTTTAAGTTAGGTCAGTGGAAGGGTTCAAAGTGCCATGAATCCGCGCATGCAAAGGGCCCAAAGGGGTGTGGGACGGAGCACAGAAAAGGGTTCACGAAAAGGGAACCCCATGCTGTGAAAGGGCCAGCTTTTCGCGGTTTGCGTTGAAGCATGTGAGGGGCCTGGGCCGCTCGGCCAGCATACAAGGGCCCAAAGGAGTCCCCTTCAAGGCTCAGGAAGAGCTCAAAAAGAGACCAAGGCACACTTGATATTGTGAACAGGAAGACCGGCTTGCTGCGGCTTCTTTATTCAAACATGCAGAAACCGGGCTCGGAGGAAAGAGGCCCAGAAGGATCCTAAATCAGCTCAACTAAAGGGCTCATGACATCTAAAGGACCCAAATAGGGATCAAGCGACGCTCCATTCTGTGGAAATGCCAGCTCGATACGGTTTCCTTCATGGAGCGCATGTGAACGGCCCGGCCTGACTGTCAAATGCAGAAACAATTGAAGCCTTTCTTGTCCACGGCCTCTGCCACTGGGTTTCACTTTGGATATACATCGTGCGTCCGGAATCTATGCACATCCAGATCAATAATCTCTTACCGGCTTAGAACCACAGCAAACACTTATGTGTGCGGCACAGTCTGAATGGTAGCTGGCCCAAGGTCAATCCAGCCTTGGCAGCTGAGGTTGGTGGCCTTCGTTTATCAGTCCAGTAGTCGAGCTCTCGTATTCGTTCCGTCTGGATGGGTATATCTATGCAAAACTGTCCCCCACCTCAAATCTTCAAGCAAAAGCTGAAAAAATGGAAAAGCTGACGCCTCTGATATCCAACGTGTCCATTGTGGAACCGTGGGAACACAAGCCGCGCAAAAGAACAGCTACAACACCTTATCCCTCGAATACCTGTCGAGTGTTCAACAGAAGGAAACAGTGCTGGAGAGTCTTTATTAGCAGACTTTAGCAGGTCGCCATCACCTCAGCCCTCTGTGCTGTATTAGCTAGTCTTTATGTATACTACTCACGAAAGGAGATTCTTAAGTCCACCGACGTACAAGCCTTCAATGTGCTAAACATAGGTCTATCGCTACTACTCGGTGCACAACACAGCTCTGCATTCAAGGGTTTCGGCCAAAACATTCAGTGGCAGCTCCTCTCGTCGCGATACTTTGATCTAAAGCAGTTTGATATGGTCATGAGGTGTGAAAGCACGATTACCAGCACATAGTTGCTGTGTGCGGGTCGAAAGAAAGGCCAGAAACTTCCGACTCAGGTCCAATGGTACTGTGCGGTCTCCCTAATCTTGAATCTCACTATGCAGGTTATTGTGGCCATACTTGGGTTGATTGTTGCTCCTGGGGTTTCGGATGTCTCTCTTTATGTTTCAGAACAAGGTATGGAAGCCTTGCTCTTTCGAGAACTACTACTTTCTAATTATCTTGCTGAACACATACCTCAATAGGTAAGGTGTCCGTCACGGACTTTTCCGAGGTACAGTTCAAACCCAACAGTCCTGTGGCTGCATTCGTATCCAGTGGTAGCACGCAAGAGATGATTTCCAATGCGTACGGGCGCGTAGGCGAAGCTACGATTCAATGGATTGAGGATCCAACACAGGCCGAATTAGAGAAATGTCCCGAGGACCTTTTCTTCCAAAAGCGGCCTACTGAGGACCTTGGTACCTGGCAATCATTGATTTTCCTCCTCGACTATGCCACAGACGAGTCTTTAGAGACCCGGTCTACGAGACTTGCAACATCTACCACAATCTGCGATCCACCCAAAACTTCCACTTTCATTACGGAAAGTGGATTACTGATTGACGAGGGAGATGGCACTCATAATTTTTGGCTATGGAGCGGACTACGATCCCGGACTATCGCGACTTGGGCTGCCCAAGAAGACTCTGACTGCGGTCCACGCTGCACGAATGTCAGAGCACTTGTGCCCATTTCGGGCTTCAACGCTACCGATCCAGAGCACGCGAGAATTGAGCGCAGACTTTACATATTGATTCAGCAGGCGGCCGCAACGTCGCACTTCGAATTAGCACCTAGATGGTATGGAACTGGATGTGCCAAAGTGTTGCATGCAGGAGTAAGACGTCGTCCTCGAGGCGGTGGAATCCATGGAAGGAGGGAAGGAGCCAAAGTCACATGTGTCGGATCGCCGTTTCCGTGAGACAGGACCATTCGACCTACGCTAAACCCTTCCCGGCTGGTGCGGCCTTGGCATCGGTCTGAGCACAACCACACTCGTATCGACAAAGGCGTGGTGCCTCCTGCGGTGCAGCAATATGTATCCCACGAAGCGATGCTAGTGCCATTTTGACGGCCTCATAGCGCTCCAAGCTATGATTATTGAGTAGCAGCTACCTGGCGAGCTCGCCGGCCCTTCCTACGATCAAAGAGTAGCGGAATGACGAATAATGGATAACCGGGGTAGTGAAACCGGTGAGTCTGGCGCCAGTGACTCAGACACACTGTCGAAGGAGACTCAAGGTATGCTGTGAAAGCCTGGAGCCTGGAGCCTGGAGCCTGGTGTGATCTCGAACAACATGCTCATGATAGCCTAGACTTCTTCAGATCACATCTCAGGAAATTCGAATACTCGGATCCTAGATCTATGTTCCCGCCACGAAGATCTCCCCGCTTCGCAACCTCTCCTACGGCCCATGGGAGCGGCGTGGTCCCTGGGTCTGCTTCCGACCCCCGATCCAGTTCAAAGCGACGGCGACAAAGCTCAAATGCTGCTGAGACCGGCACAAGTAGAGAACAAGCGAGCATCCATTTACCCACGCCTGAGGCTGCAGCTCCAAGGCCAAAGAAGAAGCGGAGTACGACCAAGGACCGATCTGCAAAAGACCCACATAACCCTGTCAGCAACCTCGTGGATAGTCTGCGCCCTGGGCTAACGCTGGTGATGATCGGGCTCAATCCTGGACTCATGACAGCCGCAACTGGGCATGCCTATGCGCATCCATCAAATCGGTTCTGGCATATCCTTCATGCCAGTGGGATCACGCCGAAGAAGCACTTGCCTCCTGAGACGAGGGATTTGATGGACCTGTATCAGATTGGGAACACCAACATTTGCGCTCGGCCCACGCGAAGTGGTGATGGCTTGACAAGGCAAGAGATGCAAGAAGGTGCTGCTATTCTTGATAAGAAGATTGCCGAATTCCGTCCGCAAGCAGCGGTGATCGTGGGCAAGAGTATTTGGGAGGCAATCTGGATAATGAAGAAAGGAGAGCACAGGTTCAAAGATCCCAGCTTCCATTGGGGGTGGCAGGATGAAGAAATGCAGCTGGGAAGGGTCTTGGCTGGCAAAGACGTATTATGGCCCGGTGCGAAGACATTCGTAGCCACTTCCACCAGTGGTTTGGCAGCTACATTGACGCCGGCGGAGAAACTTGAGATCTGGACACCGTTGGGGGAATGGATGACGGCAAAGCGCAAGGAAGCTGAGTCGTCAATCGATCATGCCGCTTCGTTTACTGAGCGGCCATCTCGGACCGGCTGCGGGTCCAATTCGGCCTAGTCGTACAGGCCGAGCTCCCTGATTAGCGTGTGGAGGCTCGCGCATCGCGTCGCCTCGCTTAACTTGGGGAGAGTCATCTCAGTCAAAGGTGGTCTGGTGCTAATAAATAAGCCACATTACCCATTCATTACCTTAGATTTATCCCGAGTACGGGAGCTGAATATTCAAGGACCCAATTTAAACCTAATTGCAGACGATGTTGACGGTTATAGTGGCGTGATTCCAAGAAGTCGGCTTACCGTCGGGGAAAGATTGTCACAACTCGTGCAACTGCGACTACAACTGAACCACTGAACATTGAGTGGGACCTCCTCTGCCAAGCCAACCGCTGAAGGCTGTTCTCTACAAAGTATGTGCCCGGTGCCCGGTGCCCGGTGCCGGGTGGTCAGTAGGTCACATGTATTGGGTGTCTCCTCCCTTCGAGGACAGGGATTACTTCGTATAGCTCCTGGAGGTATATCCGGAGGGCTTACCTGAACACATGTGGCAGGGACGAGAAAACCTCTCAAGATCAACACAGGGTCGTCCGTGCATTACTAGTTCCAACGCCGTTCTAACGCCTTGGTAGCAGTTGCCTATGTGACCATTGGATTGTCTGGCCCTCCTTGAGCAAGGTATTCATTATAGAGTTCAATTCAGCAGAGCACAGTCCACAAGTTCAATATCCACCAACCTGGCAGCAGTAGACCTATCACCGTCATTGAACGCAAGTATTTGCGTGACATACTCCAGACGTGCCCCCCTATAAAGAAAGATATCCCCCCGCGCCCCCGCTGTCGTTTTCAATCCTACAGCAGTATTGTTTGCTAGCCCTGAACGTGACAAGTCCACCTCTCTGTGAGCCAAGTTGAACTCAACACTACTACGATAGTCAATCTTTCTCTCCCTCAAGTAACATGGGTACTGGGTCGAAAGTTTGCAACGTGATCCTGCGCGGTGTGGAGCTCATCTGCGCGGCTGTTGTGTGTGGCATCGGGGGATACTACTTGCATCTGGTAGACGATGCGAACGCGCGCTACAACTCACGACTAGTCTATGCGGTGGCATTGGCCGGGATCAGTATCTTCTTCTCACTTGTCCTCTTGCCCCCGTTCAAACACGCCTTTGCGGCATTCCCTCTCGACTTTGCCCTTTTCATCTGCTGGATGGTCTGCTTCGGGCTGCTGACCAACGTAAGTCTTCGAAAATGGTCGACGGGCCGAATGGCTCGTTTTCTTTCCGCTTGCTAAGATCTACAAAACAGCTCACCGCTGGTGATGGATGCAATTCATACTGGCTATGGCATGACTGGGGTTATTATTGGGGAGGCTGGTGGCGTACAGTTCCCATTGGCCGTCTAACTCCGGGCATTGTTACCACAACTTACTGCGCAAACTGGCGAACCACGTTGGCCTTTTCATTTGTAGGGGGCATGTTTTGGTTGGCGAGCGGATGTCTGGTAAGTACCACTTCCTCCGCATATTCAGGACCCAAATAGCTGATCGAATAAGGGAGCCTATGCTTTCACATCGGGAAGGAGTCGTGACCGCGAAAGGAGATCGCTCGGTAGTGCAGAGTCGTAAGTACCGTCCGGTTTCCAGTCCTTGGTTGTTGTTGTTGTTGTTGTAGTTGTCCAGAATCTAACTTCCCTAGGGGCGTGCCTGCAGAACCGAAGGTTCAAAATGCTTCATGATAGTAGCCATCTAAGGGACGGCAGTCACTTTGCAAAGATGAACGAAGAGGGGTCGCCGACGATTGTTGGACATTGTGGAACCGGCAATTTGACCATTTAGCACGACTGCTCCGCAGCTGCACATGTTTTTGTAGGCTCTTTCGGTGTGCTGCCACAACATACTCTTAACCCTCGTATTAATAATGTCGAAGCATTGGTAATTGGTGAGGGGTTCGCTCTATTGCCCTGTCAGCTGAAGTGCACAGTCCCCAGGACGGTCTTTGCGCACCTAGGATAACCGAAAAGCAACACTCACAACTGATTGAGGGTTCCGGTGAAGTCCAATTGGACCGTTCTCGTCAATACTCCCTGACCAGGCCAAGAAGGTGTTCTACTGGATGTGATTGGAGATAGACCGTATGGGTTAAAGTACGAGTCGCCTAGTTTTGCCAGCTGAAACCAAGCATGGCCAGAGAATGGCGAAAGCTTTAGTCGAAGAAAACTGCTAAATGTTGACCAACATTCAGCTCAATGAGAGAGAGACTCGATTATCCACTTCCTGTGCGGACTGTCTCTTAAGCTCACGTACTCTTGTTTTTTGTTCAATCACCGATACTGGCTTTCACATAGTAAGAAAATGACACAGATCTCCACCAGCAGAATGGAAGGCCGGAGACCGTATCTTCGCGCTCTAGTTGATATGGGAAGGTAGAGCATCCTATGCCGACTGCAATGTTGCCTCCTCTTATACTGTTTCTTTGCGCATGGTATTCAGGTCTTAGAACTGCAAGGCTGCTAACTTCAATGGTGCGACAGCAATGGGATCCGGTTTTCCATATCAGATCTATCGCCACCTACATCACGAATACTACCGACTCTTCACGTCCACAGGTCAGCAATCTCACTCTATGACGCCCAGTTCGACCTGAAAGGGAAACGAATCCCCATTCCAGATTCTGTTACTCGTGCTGTTATTGCTTCATTCCTGCGTTTCAAGATTATCTGCGGTGATTTTGAGGTCCCGGAAAATCAAATCCGTATCATTGCCACCGAGGCAACTCGTGAGGCGTTGAACTCGGCTGAATTTATTGCTGCAATCAAAAAGGAAACTGGCTTGACCGTTGAGGTACTCCCGAAGGGCGAAGAGGGCAAAATTGGTGCAATGGGTATAGCTAGCAGCTTTACATACGTCGGCGGTCTCGTGATGGACCTTGGTGGGGGAAGCACCCAGATCAGCTGGATGGTCTCTCGTGAGGGCCAGGTCCAAACAAGCCCAGCAGGAGCCTTTAGTTTCCCGTACGGAGCGGCTGCAATGACTCGCATATTGGATGACATCAAAGCCGGGAAGTCAAAGGAGGAGGCCGATAAAGCACTTGCCAAACTTCGGGAAGACATGAAGAAGAAGTTTTTGGACGCGTATCGCAATTTGGAGATACCACAAGAATTAATTGACATCGCCAGACTTTACGGAGGATTTCAACTTTATCTCTGTGGTGGCGGCTTCCGGGGTTGGGGATACCTCCTGCTTTACCAAAGCCAAGTGCATGGCCACCATTATCCCATTTCAATCATCAACGGCTACAAGGCGGACAAAGTTCATTTCGAAAGCACCGAGGAGCTGAAACACATTGCACACACGGCGAATAAAATCTTCCGCATCTCCGATAGAAGACGAGCTCAAGTCCCGGCCGTGGCATTTTTGGTCAACGTTCTCTCCGAGGCCATTCCATTCGGTATCAAGGAGGCACAGTTCTGTCAAGGTGGAGTACGTGAGGGCGTCCTATTTCAGGAGCTACCAATTCATACTCGGAGGGAACACCCACTTCAAGTCGCTACTGCGCGATACGCGAGGCCATCAGCTATGGCCTTGGGTGATCTATTGCTATCCGCCATTCCAATTTCGATGGGCAATGAGCCGAGATCATTCCCTAGGTCAATCTCGACTGACATCATCCGCTCATTGGCCAACGTATTTTTCGAATACTCAGACGTGTCAAAAGAATCCTCTTCGAGCGCTGCTCTGTCCAGCACTACAACTGGGATCTTAGCTTCAGCACATGGAGTCTCACACTCCGATCGAGCTCTTCTGGCTCTCATGTTTGAGGAGCGATTCGAAGGTGAATTACCTCCCCGTGAGGCTGATTACAAGACAGCACTCAGCGACATACTCACGCCTGAGGAAGTCTGGTGGACTCGCTACATCGGTAAGGTAGCGATGACAGTAGCGAGGGTGTATCCTACTGGGGTTATGGAGGAGGGAGAGCCTCGAGTAAAAATCTCTGCTCAATGGGTCGCAGGTTTAGGAAGGCACGGCAACAAGAACGGAATAGAATTGAAGTTCTCCGTTCCCAAAGTTCCTAACGATCCATTAATGCGGAAGCCTGTATTGGAAGACCTTTTGCATGTCATTCAAAAGGTGGGGAAACGGAAGAACTGGGTTGGCGGAAAGGAAGGGTGGGGAATAAAAGTCAAAGTTATTGTTGAAGAGGATGAATGGGTGGACGGTGAGGAAGTGTGGCATATTGAAGGTCAACCTTTTGACGTGGAGTCGCAAGGCTACCAGAGTGCCTCGAGAGGGCAATTGCTATAAAGCAACCATGACGAACTCTGCGGGATCTTCCAGTGATACCTTGTAAATCCTTTTCATGTTTTACCAATCCACGACTGAGGAGTCGGTGCGTCCTATTTACAGAAAAAGCTGGTGTTGGTCAATACGTATAGTATCATCTGCTAGCAACCTATCTCTTCCAATTCCGCCTCGATACTCGTATTTATCGTTGCAGAGCATTCTCTCGTTTCCCTAATGTGTTTCCAACCCGTCTATTTCATCAGTCTGAGCTTTTATAGATCCAAGAATTCCTCTTAATATCGTGAGACTCGCGACACGCCTCACTTCTGCTGATGATAAATAAAGCCTTGTGGGTGGGGCTATTGCCTGGCCATCTAGTACGATTTTTCGATACAATGTAGCCTTACGTGTAATAAATGGGTCACATCTGCTTTGAAAAACAGGGTTTTGGTTCACTAGGCCTGTGCCCGACCGCTCCAGGGAAGGTGAGTCGAATGGACCTCACGTGCAAGCCCACTTCGTGACGGGTGTGGCCTTGACGCAGCAGTCTTGACCGGGTTTTCAACAGACGAAAGTGGTGTACTCATCGCCTTTTCAGGTCTAGATTTGACGATCGCCTCACAGAATCAGCTTCTCCGGTTTGCAGGACTACCTAATGGATACTTCACCGCCAATTCTATCGAGGGAAACCAATATTTCTTCTTCAGGGAACCAGGGTTAGACTCGGCACTCCTCAATCTGGGTGAAGCAACCAAACAAGGCCTCACAGATGGTTAGTTCTTGACGATCGGGATCTCTTCATTCTCTCCAAACTTTACCGGCCATATTGATGTGGTAAATGGAGAGAATGACCTGCCAAATTGTCACGGGAATTGTTTGTTGCCATACAACAATGCAGCTGCCGCCAAGGACAAGTTTTATCCGGCAGTGAGCAACGGGTCCAGCTGGTATCTTGCTCCAGAGACGGGGCACGGATTGAACTTCCACTATTCGGCACTCAAGGCATATGAGCACATCCAGAACTTTGTTAAGGCCAATGGTCTATAACACTAATTCAAAAGTAGTCAAACAGTGAGATCGGTTCATTCTGAAAGAGAGAGGGCAATTGCTGCTCGGTGAGCACGGAGGGTGAGCTTCATGCTTCCAATAAGCCACCGCTTGAAGGCGACTAGGCATTCGTAAATCGCAGCCTCGTTCTTCTTGCTGAGAAGATGACTTGATAGCATATATTGCGACCAAGCCAGCGTGGCAGCGGCATCTTTACTGCAAAGGTCAGGGACTCGTACTGTATGTCCTGCAGGGGACGACAACAATTTGACCAGCTTGAAACGCTCTATTGACGTGTTGACAACGGCTGGACAGATTATAGCTGCTGCCAAGGCAAGCCTCTACGGTTTAGCTGCACAAAAACGAGTAATTACGCATTTGAACAAGGAAATCGAGAATAGGATTGGGGAAGTAAAGGAGAGCCTTGAGCCAGACCGACCTGTGGTGCGGACTTCGGAGGACTGGCCTTTGATTGAGACGGTTGCTGTGCATTTCGAGCAGAATGCCTCTGTTCATCGTAGGAATTTCTCCTGTATGCCCTGCGCGTTCATTCTCTGGAGCAGTCTCTCTTGCAGACTCTCTTGTAGATACCCTTGACGTTAAAGCTGCAGAATATTCCTCCCTCAACAAACGGTGAGGATTTGTTCTTAGAGTAGTAGGACGGCATGTTCTCGCTCTAAAATGGTTTGTTGGGAGAAGTCCATAGATCACGGGTGGTTTGATAATCAACTACTTTGGTGACAGGGTAGTGCAGTGCCTGCATAGTTAACCACAAGCATTCTTCATTGAAGTTTCCGCTATTCACTTACAAGAGCGAGGTGCCGTGGCTGCAATGCCAAAGCGGCTCGGCGGGTATCGGGCTTGCGGGTGTGAAATCATCTCCCCCGGGACTCTGTTTACCTCATTCCGCCGCCTTGTCCGAAGGCTTTTGGCTTTGTGGAGCCGACTGCCGCGGATATCTGCATACGTGGTTCCAAGCCGCGGATTTGCCCCCCAATGCTTAATCTCCCCAGGAATTAGGTGTGATCAATCAGCGCAATGGTGAGTTAACCTAGCTACTGACTTGCAAGTATGGGCGAGGGCGGAGAATTGAACAAATCTTGGACATCGTTTGCAGGCTGAGCTCTGAAGGGAGGTTGGGCCCCCCGGATACCTGCCGTGCCACTTTCCATCCATTTGTCTTCCCCGTGGACGGCTTGTGCATGGACAGAGACCAGACGAGATACCGGATTTAGCAATATTGAACGGAGGTGAGATTGCTTGAGGGCTCGACTTTCATTAAGCTCATCCAAGCATGTCCTTCCTAACGGAATTTGAGCTAGGTTTTCTCGTATAAAAGGCCTCATTTGGATGACAGTTTACTCAAGGGCTTTCGATACTCCTTCTTGACCAATTTTATGTGTTCACACTCTGGGAACAAACTTTTTTTCATCGAGCAAGAGTACTCACTTGACCCAAACCACGTCTGAGCCATGGCGGACAAGGTAGTCTCGCCTCACAGTGAAGAGCGAGTCGAGGAGCCGGTCCCACATAGCGTGAGCGAGGTAACAAGGTTGTCGATTTCCAAAGATTCAGTCTAACGTTTGCAGATTGAGCAACATAACAGCGAGATCCTGCTGACGATCAGCACCCGCAATGAGAAGAATATCGATCCAAACCTCAAGCTTGCCAAAGATGGTCGTGTAGGTGACTAAAGACTCTGGTTGTGATTTCTGAGGTTGCTGAAAATCACAGACTATACTGGTGCCCCAACCATCTGAGGACCCAGATGATCCTCTTAATTGGAGCTCCTTCAAGAAACACATGGCACTGCTTTTGATCTCATTTGGCTCTTTTGCTGGCGACTTTGGGGCCGGTTCCGGCGTTGCGGTTGTCTTCCTCCAGGGCACGGAATGGGTAATTTCGCCTGCTACCGCCAACCATGCCAACTCCCTCGCCGCGGTTATGTGCGGTGTTTCAGGAATCGTCTGGATGCCCCTACTCAATGCTTGGGGAAGAATTCCTGTCCTCTTTTGGTCCAGCGTTCTCGGCTTGTTCTTCACCCTGGGAGGTGTCCTGGCGCCTAATTTCCCAACCCACTACGCCATGCGCATACTGAAGGGGATAACGCAGAGTACAGGACAGACAATCGGCCTCGCTTTCATCGAAGACTGCTTCTTTTTTCACGAGCATGCGCGGAAAATTGGCATCTGGTATGCGATATATATAAGCTCGCCGTTCCTGGCTCCTATGTTTGCCAACTTCATCATTGGTGAGACGGCAGAATGGCACACTATCTTCTGGTGTGTGTTCGCCTGGGCGGCGGCCTTGCTTTGCATGATCCTCGCTTTCGGAGACGAAAGTTATTACAACCGTATGGTCCCGGTCGACCAACAGCCTCCTCGTGGAAAGGGCCATGTCAATCGTTTGCTCAGAGTTATTGGCGTTTGGCAGCTCATGCACCACTCCAACTACTTTTCAACCATTGCGAGCTCATACTTGCGCCTTTTTGAGGTGTTTCTCAAGCCGGTCATAATGTTGACCATGCTATTCTATGCAGCAATTTTCATGTGGATGATCGGGCTTTACCTTTCCTCTGTTATCTTGCTTGGCACACCTAGTGCTGCGGGTGGATACGGCCTACCACCAGTGTCTGTGGGCTTCGTCTTCTTCTCGCCTCTGGCGGGCGTCCTCCTTGGCGAACTCTTTGGCCATTTCTTCAATGATTTTATCGTCAGAGTATACAGCAAGCGCTCCAAGGGGTACTTTGTCCCCGAAGTACGACTCTGGGCAACTTACGTCGGCCTGGTGTTCATGGTCCCTGGCCTGGTTATTGTTGGGGTCACACTACAACACAAACTCAGTGTAGCTGGTATTGTGTTTGGTTGGGGTATGGACGTTTTTGGGTTGATGGTTACTTCGGTTGCTACAGTGGCATTTGCCTTGGACTGTTATCCGTCAGCTTCTGGTGAGGTGTCCGCGCTCATCAACATGGCTCGAGTAGGAGCAGGGTTTGCCGTTCCATACTTTGTGGAGTCCTGGGCGGAAAAGGAAGGTTACGCTCTCAGCTTTGGATTACAAGCTGTGGTCGTGGTCGCTGCATTTGGTGTAGTTGCACTTATCCAGCTATATGGTTCCAGACTTCGGGCTTGGGCTGGTCCAGTTAAGCCGCTGAAGCTGGCTTAGTTTCTCAAGAGACAGCCGATTTCGTGCTGGAAAACTTTCGGAGGACTTGGATATAGTGTAGAAACCACGATCAATGTTGCTAAGGAGATGGACTGTGAACCACCTTGTCATGGAGTTATGTCCAGACCAATGCTGCACAAGACAGCATCGCTTAAGAACAAAGTGAAGCATTCTATAATGTATCAAATAGCGAGGCTGTTAAGTCCTTTCACAAAGTATTCGTGATGTTGCCTATGAAAAATGCTCAATATGTGCCGAGGCCATGACAAAAGCAGAGGTCTCGTATGGAGGGTATCAGTGTAATCTCACGCATCATATGCGTTGTCACTTCTCTAGACACGTTTCAATGTTGCAGTCAATGGACCCTTGTCTTAGAAGGATAATGTCTTCTGTTGAAACTAGTTATCACTGTCCGGTATCAGTTCCAGGTTGAAATTCCAAAGCATGCAAACTAGTGTCAGGCGCGCATTTAGACATATGCGAGGCTAAAAAGAACTTTCAATAGTGCCTTGAAAGACGGCAAGGCTCGTTTTAAACTAGAGGTCCCATACTTTTTCCCCAAGGCAATTACGAGGTGAAAATTGGAACTGTTGTAAAACATCTCTCCGATGGTTGGCGGTGCGTGGATCATGAGCCAACGTTCTGGAATGAAAGGAGCTGGAGTGGCAAAGTCGTGCTTAGAGGATGAAGCGTCGAAAAAGAGGAGTCGCTACTAGTAGTCGATATATTAAGAGATAGACGTAATTTTCTAATATACCCTGTAAACCTCGAAGTGCCCTTGACAAATAAGACATTGGCGAGTAGACGTCGACCTTGCCTATACGGAGTATTATCTACTACTAAAATATCGTTAGTATCTATTAGAGCGCTTTGGCAGAGACATTTTCTCTTTCTAGAACTAAATTAGCCCACCATTGGTCTGCCAATGCTGCCAGTAGACCGGCCGGAGTCATGAGGGGGGTAGCTATAGCGAGCTCTCAACTCGTAGAAAGTGAATAATGAAAACAAAAATCTTGTCGGTCCGCACTAGACTCGGGTCGTGTACTTGCTCGGCGGGCACCGGCTTCTCCATTCACCACCTTTGTTAACCGTTACCAAAATCTGTACACGAGTCTTCAATAAATTAAAAGCTAGACCCTTGGAGTTCACCATCGGTTTAAGATTCGTATCCACGTGTTTACAATATAGCGTTCCCTTTGCCGAAGACACAACTAAAGCTCGAGGGTATGCATACTACAGTACCTAGGCCAGTACAGTAGCACTACAACGATAGCTCGCACGACCCTGTTGATGGACGCTATGTCGAGAAACCTTGAACTCTAACACCGGCAATTTCATTACGAAGGTTGGGTTTACGGGCGTTAATGACACCGAAGCGGCCTTAATACCTGTTTACGTGGTGCTTCCTGTACAGTGAGTGTAATCATAAAGCCTTCTCTAGGTACCTAGTAAAATAGTCGTGTATTGGGTGTAAGCTGCTACGCTCAGGGGTCCCGTAGAACTCTCATAGTTTACACCGTTGGCTAGAGTAGTATCTATGGCTGTGGATGCTTTGTTCGGAGGTATGGGCGAGATCGGTCTAGTTAAGCCCGTGAGGCCAAAGCCAAGTGGCAATAGGGCTAATGTGCCGACCGAGTAGGGTAGTTACATTGAGATAGCCTTGGAGTTTTGAGATATATTAAGCGCTGAATCCGTTGAGAAAAAGCGACACGTAAAGATTTCAGATTGCACTCCTCTAGATAGAATACGAGAAGACGAGACAAGTCCCTTCCGTACACGCCATACCATGCGCCAATCCCACCAATCGCTAATCCACGCAACCAGGTAAGTCTCGCGGGTGTACCGGGTCTTCCTGGAAGCATTCCCCTCATTGTGGACCCAGTGAGCGGAAACAGTTCGTGATTAATTCCCCAGACTCTTCCACAAACAGCTTATATCAGAGACAAGGGTTGTCATCCCGGAGTATTTGGGAGGAAAGACGTGCTTCCAAATCAACCTTACGGTTAATCTGGCTTCGCTATGGATATCTTTACAGCACACTACGAGCATCGGCCGCAAAACATAATCACAGCAGTATGGGTACTTCTGGTGACTTATGTAGTGTGTGTCATTATTTACAGGATATGGTTTCACCCTCTTTCCAAGTACCCAGGCCCATTTCTGGCCAGGTTCACCGATATCTTTCCAATGGTCGAAATGTTCAAGATGAACCGATGCCACTGGCAAAACGATATGATTCAGAAATATGGCAGCCCGGTCAGAGTCGCGACAAACCAACTCTTCTTTGCTGACATGGAGTCGTGGGTGGATATCTACGGCCAGAGCTCTAATCCGTGTCTGAAGGAGCCTGGTTTCTACGATCAGATGACCGCAACAGGTGCTACTAGTGTATTCAACACGACGAGCAAGGTTGAGCATGCCAGAGTTCGCCGCTTACTCTCACATGCTTTCTCTCTTAATGCTCTATCTGGACGTGGCGAGATCAGCCATGCTGACATGGACTGCTTGTAAGTCTATCTTACTATCTATTAATGCCGAATATTTATCTTTTATTGCACGGGACTAATTGAACTTTTCTTCATAGTTTTGTGGTTATCCCTGTCCAGTCATTCTTCCCCTTGCTGAGATACGTCCCAATCCCAAGCATTCAGGAAGCGTACGGGAGGCTCGGAAAACTTGTAAAGTTCGTCCAGCAGAGCGTACGTAATTTCCAGGCACAAATCGAGAAGGAGGGGGACAGTTTTGCCAAGGGTACCTTTCTACGGAACTTGATTGATGCTAGAGATGCAGAAACTGGAGGCAGCAGACTCTGTTTCGAAGACCTGGTAGAGAATACTATCATTTTCTTGCTTGCCGGGAGCGATACGACCGCTATCACTTCCATGTATCTCTTGTGGGAAACTGGACGGAGACCAAAAGTGAAAAAGAAGTTGCTCGAGGAAATTCGCACCGCGTTCCCCAACCATGACCGGGCACCAACATATGAACAAGCCTCGAATTTAGTGAGTTGATCGCCCCAGCCAATGCTTCCTTATTCTATCAGCTAACCAAACTAGCCATATCTAAATGCATGCATTGAGGAGACCCTAAGACTGTGGGGCCCATTCAACGTAGGATTTCCAAGAGTCTCGCCCGGGAAGAGGATCGGGGGGAAATTTATCCCCGAAGGTGTTGTCGTGGCAACCGTTGCCTACTCGACCCATCGTGATCCCAAATTCTTCCCTAGTCCACTTGAGTTTGTCCCGGAGAGATGGCTAGATGTCAACTCAGATATGAGAGCGATGTCGAAGCCATTCGGCCATGGCCCTCGGAATTGCATCGGTAAACATCTCGCAGATATTGGCATTCATTTGACGCTCACCCGATTGTATCAACTGTATGATATTGAGATAGATTCAAGTATGACAGATAAGATGATGAGACAGAAAGATCGGGGAGCGGCGAGTCCCTGGGATCAAAAGTTCCTGATTAGGCCAAAGCCAGTTCAGCAGGGAGCTTGAGACTCAATGTCGGACTTAGGATATCATACAATATCGAATAAATACTCTACAAAATGCTTTTCTCACGCGAATGAACTAATACATTGTCGGAGAGCCACTCGAATGGACTGGCCTAAGCAAACGGTCAAAACATGTCAAGCATTCAACATGCTATGGAAGCGGTCTCTTTCCACCCTTGGGTTGACACAAAACTCGCCTAAATATGTTCCGTCGCCTTGCTCTTGGCGCTCCTGATAGGGGTCCACTAATGTTTAGCTCTTTGCTCTGTATGAGGGTTCACAGATACTAAGAATGAATTGTATTCGCTGTTGTTGACGTTGGCGTGGTTAGTTAGTCCCTTGTCCAATGCAGCTATTGGAGATCGAGAACAACCCTCCCCTGGGCCTTTCCCTCTTTCAGAGCCTCGAGGCTCCCCCGTATTTCCCCCATCGGAAGCAGTCGTGACAGGGGTCATACGCCATAAAAGGCCGCAAATTCCAGAGTTTCCCGGATACTTAACAATGCCGAACCTATGTAAGTCTATATTTAGATCCAGGCTTATGTATAGGATCCTAACTATGATTATAAGCCGGCACAGCCTATCCTTACCTAGGAAGGGGCTTGCTGACCGAAAGCCCTCGCTCTCACGCGCATTATCTCCTCGCTTTGTTAGCGAAGTAAATAATTCGGAGCATTTTGACAGAGTACGACGCCGGCAATGCCGGCCATGTGTGAGGGGATGTCGGATTTCCCCCGTGCCACGCATGCTCATTTCCGCATTACCAATGTGATAGCTTTCCCGTATACCCGCGAGATTCACTTTCAGTCTTCCCAACATATTTCGAACCCCTTATTCCGACGGACGGGACCATGTCGCTTCCACATGAATGTAGGATCTCACTCCCCGTACTTGATTCGGTGTCTGGATCGTGTCTTTTTGCGGAAGTTGAACAGAATCGGGTCATCTGAGCTCGGAGAGTTCTCTAACCATAGAGCATCAAGGCGCTATCGAAGCTCCTTCGACGTGGATGATGCGCAAGGACAAAAATTTTTATGAAGATTGTAGAGAATCGGCAGGGGATGCCACCTATATGTGTGTAGTTTTACGGGGCGCCCAGCCCTTTAAGCATTTATACCTTAAAAATGTTGACAATTGCCAACACGACATGAGCAACGATATAGAACGATCTGCTGTAGATTCTATCCATACTCCGTCTTGTAATAAGTCTAATTCACAAGCTTTAAACATAAAAACGGTGACAGCACAGGATGTCCCGCCTTACTTTGAAGGCCGCAGAATTGGACTGTACGGATACATGGCCGAAGAATTAGCCTTCGGATTTCGCCTCAGCCTCGCATAAAATCTTGGCAATGGTGCTTGTTAACTTGGCACGTGGAATCCTTCTTGAAACATCCTCGAAGTTTCTAAGCTCCAGCAAGGAGACCCTTGTAGTAGTCAGAGCGCCTTGACACATCGTACTTATATTCTGAACAACGAGATCCTGTGCGTAGATCAATTCCCTCGTCCCTCCAAAAGAGCCTGATACTCCGTCGAGATCGTTATCGATGGATTGCGGCTCTGTCGTTAGAATCCTAGAGCCCCAAGGTGGTGAAACTCTGGCTGATTAGAGAATGCCTTCGTGCCTTGGCGTCTCATGGCTGAAGGATTTCGTTTCATCCTGGCATGAGGCCAAATGGGAATTGGGACATACCAGGAAATCCTTCCTCCCCATCATAAAACTCAAGATGTAGTTCTGTTCTACTCTATCTTACTCTGCAGCAACAGGGCGTTTTTGTTCTTTTTGGAGAATACGCACCGAATAGTCATCAGCAGACATACTAAACGTTTTTCTAGAACATATCTAGAAAGAGTCAGCCAAGTTCGGCTAATTAACCATGTTGCGGTTCCTCCCTTTGGTGCTCTTTTTTCTCGGGCTGGTCACATTAGTAATAAGCGGCGCGATCCATTCGAGACAAACTAACGATGATCCATGTGCACAGGCAGCATTGACATATATCAATGGCAAGTACTTTCAGATACTACGTTTCTGCACTTCTTGCTGAGTAAGGCATAGGGGAGGATCTCGCGCCTGAAGTTGCCTACAACTGTCTCAGATCCGTCCCTCTTTATAAAGAACCAGCACTCGAAGCGCTGAGGAGTCTAAGAGGCTTTCTCGAGGTTCACAGTACTCTTGACTATACGGCTACTCCTCCATCAGGTTATCTATGGCCCGCCTTAGACCTCGCGAAGACCATGGACTCAATATATTCGAAAGTTGAAAACGACGAGTACTCGAATGAATATGACATGCAGCTCGATTTGTTCCTACTGTCAACCTTGGGGAAAGACGACCATTTCGGAATCAACGGTGACCTGTTGGGAGTTTTCTCATTTTACAGACAGATGGGCTCCCTAATCTCGCTATCGGAAGACGGCATTGAAACTCCCTCGGTTTATCTTTTTGGTAAGCACAATTTGAGTATTCCCTTGCCAAATGATATGTATACCGAAGGGTAGTCTGGACGGGATATGTCTTCAGAAGCCCCGCAAATACCTACCACTTTACCATTTCGTTTTGTATCATTAAGCAAGAAAGCTTGGAATTTGACTACTGACAAACCGAAAAGGGGATAGATTCTACGTGGATGAAAACAACGTCCCACAACTAATTGAAGATGCTCAATATTCCGCAATTGCCACCATCAACGGCATCGATGTTCAACAATACCTTGAATTAGACTCGTTAACTGGTACTTCGCAGGACCCTGACGCTTTGTACAATTGCAAGTTTTACGGCTCGTACGACACTTTTACCATGCCTACTTCATACCCGGGGTCTGAGACTACGGTTGAATTTGAAAATGGCACTGTACAAAACTATCCTACAGTGGTCACCATCAACAAAAACCTCACCGACATAACAAGTGCAGATGACATTTATAAACAGTTCTGTGTCGTGGTGGAAGAACCTGAGGAAGTGCCGGCAAAGCGAAAGATGAGACTGTCCAAACGAGAGATTACACTGCCGTCGAACCCGTCGCCAAATGTATATGATGAATCTAACAGTGTTCAAGGATACTGGGATGGCGATGTTGCAGACAAGGTTGCCGTTCTTGCTATTTTGGGCTTTGATCCAGACCAGTCTGATACGGAAACCAAATTTCAGCAAGCGGTAGGACAAGTTTTGGAGCAATCTACTGAAGCAGGGAAGGACAAGCTCATCATCGACCTAACCATGAATGGGGGTGGCACAGTTTTCCTAGCTCTCGATACTCTGGTACAATTGTTTCCCGACACCAACCCGGATACCAAGAGTAACCTCCGTGCATCAGGCGTCATGCACGCGATGGTGATGAGTTCCAGCGTCAACACCACCGAGGCTCAAAACAAAGATCCAACTACAGGCCTGGATGAAGCTGAAATCCAGGCGGAGTGGAACTTCTCCCCATTTGCATGGCAACCAATCCAGACCCCGGATAATAAAAAATTTGAAAACCTCGAAGATTTCTACGGTCCATTTGAGTCCGGCCCTGGAAACTTCACAGCATTTCTTCAAGAGAACTACACGAATAACGATTGGACGATTCTTGATAAATCGGCCTTTGACATAACCCTTGCCAACCCAGAAGCCAAGAGGCCTTTTGCTCCTGAGAACATGGTAATTCTGACAGACGGGTACGTTCAGCTTGAATTTTCTGAGAGAAGATATTTGTCAGAGGACCTGTGACATTCTGCTTTACGCTATCTCGAACCACTACTAATTGTTTAATGTGTAGGACATGCGCATCTTCATGCTCTATCCTTGTTGAAAATCTCAAAAGCAAGTTCGGGCTCATGAGTATTTCCATAGGTGGTAGGGCCCAGGCTGGACCTATGCAAACAGTCGGCGGCGTCAAAGGTAGTAGGCTTTTCGACCACAGTTTTCTCAGGGACTGGCCAACAACCTATGCCAATGAACTCTCAAAAGACAATTCACTAGCAGATCCAATGTTTGAGTCGTGGACGACCGTGGCTACTCAACGATTTGGAGTGTATGTGAATGGAATGAATGCCTACCGAATGGGCGATGAGACAGAAACGCCTCTGCACTTCCTCTACGAAGCCTCCGATTGCCGAATCTGGTGGACCCCCGAGATGTTCCAGGATCAGACCGTGCTCTGGAACCGGGTTGCGGAAATTGCGTTCAAAGGCAGGAAAGATAATGTTTTCACCTCGGAATTCTGCATCGAAGGCAGCACTGAAAATCCAACAAGCATAAGCGGTGGACTCAAACTAGGAGAAATTGGGCCACAGGACCCTCCCAAAGAAGCTTTCCCTAGGTACTCCGGCTGGATCATCAACGGGACAACCATCACGGAAGATATATTGCCGAAACATGATTCATACGGCCCAGGAACCATCAGCGACGGCTCTAGCGACCGTTCTTCGTCTTTGGATGCACCTATCGATACGGCCGCCCTCGAACAGTTTCGAGACTACTGCGATGGATACACAGGAGATGCTTGGCTCCTGAAATTGATGTGTGCGGCTGTTAAATAGGAGAATGCAATGTTTCGACATGCGTGTACACGCACTTGAGGTTTCTACCTGCATGCAATTAATGTTGTCAACAGACATACTTTGCACTCACAATTGGCGTACTAGGGAAAATGGATTTATTAGTTATCTACTTCAAGGGAAAGAAAGCGCTCTATAGCGATGATACCAACGCGTATTAAGGCATCACCTCCAAACGTGGCAAAGTCCGAAGTATAATCACCAGCTCAATCCACTTCAGGGTCCGACCCCAGAGGATTAGAGTTGAACTTTAAATGCAAGTTTAGCCAGTCCAGCTCTACAATCTGGTAAGCTGTCAATCTCCAGGACAACAAATTCCCACGCATGATCAGATGACGTTCTCGCTCAGGAAATTGTCGATGCCCTGGAAAGACCCTGTCGCATTCAACTGTGTTTTTTTCAATGAATCAGCCCACACTCTGAGCAAGACCACTCGACCGCGAAAGATTGATTGCATGTCCACTATTCGGATGCGAGTAGGTAACCAGTCTGTTCGCTGGCACATTAGTGAACGCTTCACGGGTCTGAGCGTCCAAGAATCCTGGACAGTAGCCATTGCAAGCTATGAAATCGTATTCGCCGCTGTTTTGACATTAGCTAGAGGCATTCACGCGGGTCCTTGCAGGGTTCTGACCTCATGATCTGAAGGAGCAAGTCAGTCTCGATGTACGGTCATGTTTATTGTTTCAAAGGTCGAAGAGGGTGAGACTTACCATGACAGGGCCGGTAAAGCCAGGAGAAGATACATTAGAAGTTCTGATACTCAGGTTTTCCAACAGGGCGGCCGGCGCTTGGTTGTCCTGTGCATACTGCACGACATCTCGCTCATAGTACGGGACCTTGAAAAAACTGGACACTTTGTCAGACACGGCTTGAGAACTATAACTCAAATCATACTCTTGATTATTGGAATAAATGTGCATCCAAACCGCATATCCGTCTAGTGTTTCCCATTTTGTTGGATTCTGTAGCTTTGCAAGGCGTAGCTGTTTAGCCTGGTTGGGAATGGTCGAGCTCGTATTGTATGCAATGCCGGTGAGGATCGTGGCATCAACCATTTCTGGATGCGAGTTCAGGACGGTATTGGATACTACACTTCCAAGGCTGTGGCCCAGAAGGACGAGTTTGGAAGGCGGAGATGAAAATTTGCCGGAGCGAACGAGTGGAATAAGTTCGGCCAGGATGGAGGCTTGCATTGATATTTGCGCAACATAGCCGGATATTCTGCACAAAGTTAATATTCAGGAGTGAGAATGATGCCCAAAGAGGGAAACATACATATCAGACTTGCCTGTTCCCAGTCTGTCGTAGTAGAAGATTGAATGACCTTGCGAAATGGCGTAGTCCACATAACTGTAGTTCTCACGTCGGATTTTGGGGTCCTAGTAACTTGCGCCATGGTTAATTTTTACACGTTTATCAGGCTTTCACTTACTTTCTATCATAACCGGCCCCATGCGTGGCCAATATGACTGTTCCGTCCCCTTCACCAACCGGCTCACAATATGTCCCGGAGATAGTATATATCGCGGTTTCTGATAGCGTAGGGAGGGTAAACGGGTGAAAAGTAGTGCTGGCATCTCGTCGCCCGGAGGCAGCGCTGAACTCAACCATGTCTTCATTGCTTTCGAATTCGCCGAGAGCCCATTTAAGGTTCTCGGAGATGACTTTAAGAGGAATCGTGTACTCCTTGCATGATTTGGTGGGTTTGACGGGAGTGCTTCGCGACAAGGCTGCGAAACATAGAGCAGAGAATAGGCTGTACTTCATCTTGATCGGCTTGGTATTGGAGCTTGATGTGGTCTGAGAAACGAAGGAACATGTTTGTGAAGAATAAAGGTATTTAAAGTATTGAAGTAAAACCTATCACCTTGAATCTTACATTGTTACAATAGCGCCAGATTGCTCCAATACAATCACCATAACTTTCAATTTCGCGTCCGGCGTATTCGTAGAGGACTATTTGTGATAGACCGGTTGATAATGGAAGTCCACTCTGAGGACAAGCGCATGGGTTGACCAAGCGAACGTGATAAAAAGGGTAATTATGTCACAACAGATACGTGGGGCAAGAAAGTGCCAAGTGCGACGTAGATTCACTGTTGATAGCGCATAGAGACGCACCGGGCAGGGGCTGAATCGCCCATGATCTCATCATCCTCTGGCAGGAACTCTGAGTCTTCATCCGTGTGATGCCGTCAACGTGGACACATGGGTAGCTGGAGGCACGCATAGTACCACGTGCAATCGGTCGAATGAAAGAGCCACAGGAGGCAGTCAGAGGCGCACATCGCTCCGTTTTGCGTGTTTCGCACCTCTACACAATTTGTAGAAACGGGCCGGTCATCAACGAAACGGTGCCGGAATTCGGAATAAGGCTGAAGGGGTCGGGGCAAGACTTGGGGCTCACGTGCGAGGCTGCGTCCGCCGTCAATGACCGCACGTGCCTTTTGCAAAGGGGAGACTTGGCATAGCTTGGCACGCCAAGACCCACAATGTCCTTATCGGACCATGATTGGTCGAAAGCAGCATGTGAAACAGGGCCGAATCACAGACATGAAACATTCAAACACAATGACATCAACCTCACCTTGCCCTCATCACCCGATTCATGAACTCACGTTGACTCCTTGATCAACTTCATCTCTCTCAGTCTACTTCTGAATACTGATCTTTATAGCTACTTCTCATAGCTACCTCTAAACCCAAACGTTCCCCTTGTTCTGAAGCTGACTTTTCGGTAACCCTACAATCACCAGGGGCTAAGAATACCCCGCTAACCCCACCAGATATGGCGCCAACAACATCCAACATCTTTCTTCTATGTGCCATTGGCATCATATTGCTGGCAAGACCTGCTCATGCCTTCGGTGCTGGGAATATTGGTTCGACCTCGAAAATCGAGGGCCAGAACTGGCGCCATGGCGACCTCGAGGACACTTTGCTTACGCTCGTTGCGGCTCGAGCTATGGGCGGTAAAAAGTTCACAAAGCTTGATGTCAAGAGAGTATGTTCCCTGAATTCTGTTTTTGGTAAAAAGTAATTTGAGCTGATTCAACAAGGTATATTTTGGCAATTGGCTTCGAGACTACTCTCAGGCTGTAGATGTCGGCACCGTCAAATACGTCAGCGCCGAAGCCATCCGTATCTTGCTCTGGGTACTAGGATTTTTGTCATTTGGCTACGGCTCTGGTGAATTCGAAGTGACAACTCAGAGGCTTGGCTGCTACCGCCCCGAAGAACATATTGAGTAAGTGATTGAGAGCACCCTGGACAAACGAACAGATCTGACCTAACCATCATAGCAACCCCAAAGATTATGCAGACAATGAGGATGCCCGACAATATGATCGTCGTCTACGAGGACCCATCGATGAGCGACGTGAGTTGTCTGTTGATCCACAGACTGGACTTAAGAACTACATTGCCAACGAACGTGCCGGTATCGATACATCCGCCGGGCTGGTGAGACGTCTCCTTGGCCAGTCGATTGAGCTGGGTCGCCGCTACTCTAGAAATAACAACAAGAAGGATCTCTATGAAGCGCTCCGGCTTCTGGGAACTGCATCCCATTGTCTGGAAGATTACGCTGCGCACTCCAACTATGTCGAGCTGGCTTTGATCGAAATGGGCGAGCGAAATGTCTTCCCACATGTTGGCCGCCGGACTGAGATCCAGCTTGATGGGGTCCGCGGCCCTGTCTTTCCAATTGTTACAGGAACCTTCGGCGGCGTTGATTTCCTTCATTCGGTCTGTGGCGAATTCGACGACAAGGCAACTCAAAGTGAAATCGAAGAACTCGAGGGCACCTTGAATCAGTATCAGAATGGGAGACAAGACAATAGCGTGCTTCAAGATCTCCTCAACAAGATTCCAGACGGAGTTTTTGGCGGGAAAGACGAGGCGGGCAAAGCAGACGAGCTGAAACAAAATGCCGCTGCCCACCAAATGCAAAACACCCGCATTTCACCAAGACAGCCAGAGGAATGGGCCAATTATCTCAATGATGTTCAGAAGCAGATCTATCCTATTATCGAATGGCATGACGAGATCATGCAATCAATCACCGAAACTATCGAGAAGATTCCAATCTTGCCCGACCTCCTCGAGTCACTTCAGGAGGAAGTCAACAAGTTTGTCTTTTCCCTACTTGCTCCATATCTGCTTCCGATCATCAACCAGGTCAAGAATGAACTCAACACCGGATCGAACGAAATCATCCAATCCAGCAAGGATAAGCAGCATATTGTCTTCAATGATGACAACTCTTCGGATCCGACTCACTCGATGCTTTCCAAAGATCACTTTTCCAACATACTCAATGAGCCCGCCGGCAAAGTCGCCCGTCAGACTGTTGCGTGGGTTGTTCCACAGATCGTTGCGGCTTGGGACGACGACAACATCGATATTGATCGTACTCTAAATCGGATCATCGCGGGCATTCTTCATCACCCTGCTCTTCGCGATCGTGGGCAGGATGGTGCTAGCGATGGCCGTCGCCTCATGTTTGGTGTCGTTGAGCAATGGTGGGGAGAGAAGAGTCAGCGTGAGAAGGATGGCTTGCGCGACCAGCTCAGTCGACGTGGTGTCGAAACTGGAAAGAACCACAAAGAAGGAGTCCAGGACCATGGCCACGGTAGCAATCGCCCGCTTGGCATGGCCAACTTCAACATCGGTGGCGGTGGCAGCAGCCAAGGGGCGCGGCAATCAAACCAAGTGGCTAGTCAAATCGGCCAGGCTGCTGGTGCTGCTGTGGGTGGTGGTGTTCTAGGCTCACTCGTCGGTGGCATCGCCAGCGCAGTTGGTGGCGACATCCTTGGAGGTGGCTTGGGCCAAGACACAGAGACCTTCAAGCGTGATACCTACGGACGAGATGGTTCGCGCACCGAGACTGTCACTCAGGTTGGCCACTCCTCATCCGGAGATCGATATGGCCAAGCGCAGTATACTCGCACAACCGGGCCAGGCGGCGAAAAACGCCACGAGGAGTACAACCGCTATGAGCAAAGCAGCTTTGGAAGTCACATGCAAAGTGAAGTCCATCATCAGGAGCGAATGAGCGGCGGGCAGTATCGCGAGGAGACTCGGTGAGTGTTGCTCTGTCAATTTCCGTATAGGAGCATGGGAGCTAATCTAATCCACCAGGCGTTATGGCGATGACAATGATCGAAGCTCACATGGACGTCAACAGGAATTCAGCTCTGTACCCTATGGACGCAATCAACGTGACAACGATAATCAGCCCTCGGGCGGTTATGGTGGCGGCCGCCAACAGCACGAATCGGCATCATCACGCTATGGCGGATCGCAGAGCTATGGCAGCCGAGGTGATGGCTTGTCAGGTGGTGACTACGGCCGTCAGCAAGAGTCTAGCTACAGCTCTGGTGGTGGCAGCGGCTATGGACGCCACGAAGAGTCATCATATGGTGGTCGCCAGCAGGAATCAAGTCACGCCCGCCAAGCACAGTCGAGCTACGGGGGCCAACAAGATTCAAGCTATAGCACTGGAGGCAGCGGCTACGGTAGTCGACAGGTAGAGTCCAGCTATGGCGGTGGCCGACAGCAAGAAAGCAGCTACGGCGCCTCCGGCGGCTACGGCGGACAGCAGGGTCGACGAGGCAGCAAAGACGACTCGGACGACGAGAAGAAATACAAGAAGAAATACGGCAAGAAGGACGACGACTCCGACGACGAGAACCGAGGAGGCGGATACGCTCGGCGCAGCAAGAAAGACTCGGATGATGATGACGAGGACGACGATCATAAGCGCTACAAGCAGCATCGCAAGAAGAAGAGCGATGACGAGGATAGTGATGACGATAAGAAGAAGAAATATGGGCGTGGAGGGGAGAGCCGTGGGTATGGTTCTGGTGGAGGTGGAGGTGGGTACGGAAGCGGTCAGGGAGGCGGCTATGGTGGTGGAGGTGGAGGCGGCTACGAGCGCAGAGATGAGTATTCGCGCTACTGATTGGGCACACTGTACTCGATACACGAGGGTTTTCCGAGCAGATTCATATTGTCTCCGCTGAAGTGGATGATTCGAAATGGAGGACTTCGAGGCCAAATGATGGATGAAAGAATGTGTGGACGGTTGATTGATTCATACTGTCAGATCCAGAGTTGAAGGTTCCCTATCAGCCACTTAACTAGTACCCACGGGCGGCGCGACGGCCTTGAGATGCTGCTCTACAATGCCCGAGTCGGGCGAAATGCTGGATTGTCGATGGCCAAAAAGCTATGTCCCATAGAACTTTCATACCCTGCGATGCTTTCAGGTCTGCACTTTTCTCCAACTAGACTTCAACTAGAGCCTTCAGCATGATCGCTCGCATCACTGGTTTTTGTCGGCGTTTCAAGCTTCGAGTTGCTCGTGGCGGTGCATCTCGTCTCTTTCTTCCACGGCCCCGGATAACCTGTCATTGAATGGAGGTGTTCCTAGTCTCGTCTTTTATAGGTGCGCTGATGACAGGCTCGCCACCAGTGTCTGTACACACGAATCAGTTGAGGCCCGCCACATGTCCCTCTCCAGGTAATCATCTTTGGCGCTCTCTTGCTTCGAAAACTCCATTTTGGGCAAGCCAAAATTGTCATTCGGACCTGAATCAAGTGCAAGAGCTAAGACTTGGGTTGTCATCGAAAAAGCCAAATTAAGATGCGCAGTCCTTAGCCCAGTTGGTGCGGGTACAAAACCAAGCGGAAGATCTCCGTCTCGCCGCATTCATTGTTGTATGTGGATAGCTTCTCAATTTAGTTGCAAATGAGATATGGGATCGAGGCCGGTTGACGGTTTCATTGGTTTTGAAAAGTCAAAGGAAGCCACAGAGGTGAGGGCCACTTAGCCCGTATAAAACTTCTAGTGATAAGCGACCATGATTGTCTTCCATTCTATGATATCGAGATGGGCCCACTGTCAAGCGATTCACAAGGGCGCCTGTTGAGATGGGCGATAGGCTCTTCCGTGCGATTGGTCATCCAGAATAAACAGCTTATAATGTATGCTCTTATGGCGGCAGAGATGTCTTCAAACGTCCAGAAGCATCAGTAGTTCGCGCTCGGTGATTTCCTTAACTCGCGTAACTCGCAGAGGTTTCAGGCTCCCAATCAGGAAATCCGCCCATTGTCGAAGCGGTACTCGAGGCTTCTTTGATGCAAAGTTCCACCGCAGTGTTAAAGGGAAAGCCCCCTTCCATTAGGCCTTCGGGTCATCATCAGATGCAAGACTTGGGCCAACCATGTCAATGCTATCAACCTTCTTAGGCTGCAGTCCTTGAGGGAACCAGACGAAGAAGATGACCATGACGGCCCACATCAGCACGGCGTCAAAGACATACATTGTCCACTCGTGCGAGAGTAGATATGCGTCCTGGCCCATGATGTATTCAATAACTCGGAAGACCGAACGGATGACAATAAGAACGCTACAAGCATATAGCATGCTCACCATCTTTCTCCACGGAACGAATCCCTGGTGGGAAGATTCTGCTGTATCATACTTCTTCATCCTGTTGTGGAAGACGGCGGTGTAAATAATGAAGAAGCCAAAAACGCCAAGTTGGATGAACAGCCCGCCAATGACTATGTACTCGCCCATGTCTCGATTTTTTGATGACACCATCAAGCCTGCACCTCCAGCTTGCACTAGTAATGAGAGGATGTCACCGGTTACTAATATCTTAGTTGACCACGTTGGTCGTACAATAGAGAAGCGTTCACCGTGTACAGCTCGAATGGTCCGACCCAGAACCATGTATATCGACGCAGCGAAGAAAACAGGTGCGAGAAGAATTCCAGTATTCTGGACGGCATAGGGTGGAATCTTGTCTGTGTGGTCTCGCGCGTAGGTACGGGTCACATATCCAATGATCTCGACTATAGTTTAGTGGTCGTTAGCTGCGAATCCTTGTAGCTTCTTCGAAACAGATATTTCCAACATACATAATCCACCAATCGCGAACGGAATGCAAAACCAGGATCTTGTCCTTGCCATTCGCCAGCATATCGCGATAGTGAGAGCTGTGAATAAGACGATGAATATGATGGATGCTGGAAGGGATGGGAGATATTTCCACAGGTAATAATCTCCTCCTTCGAGAGGTTTGAGTTGGGCCATGGTCAAGTCTCGTTAGGAGTTTAGAAACCAAGGATTGGCTTGAGCTAGCTTGTATCGGGAATAACAAGTCAGATTTGAAATCAACGTCTCTCACAGAACAAACAGAGAGATTATATACCTGTAAGTGCAGGCTCCAGCATTATTGAAGAAGTTGTCATCGAAGAAGTCATTGTATACCCTGACCAAGAGGGTTGGCCCATAGCCCTCGCAGGGGCAACCAGTTTCCGCGCATCCCCCTAGCCGTCCGTTTTGGGTTTAATGTACGCGTATTCGAACACCAGGAGGGTTTGATCCACTTTCGACAATGGAGTGCCCATCTGTGTGTAAGCAAGACATCTCTGCATTGTTTTGGGTTTCTGAATAGTAAGACTGGTGGATAGGCAGAAACATTTAAGAGCTGCAAAGTTACGTTGCCGCTTTTACTTCGCCCACCATGCGTTGTAAAAGAGAACGCGAAGCTCCCAGTTGCAAGTGGATCAGAACTTAGAAAAGGGCACTAGTTTTCGAAGCCGTTTCTGTGTTTCAAGTAGCTGGATATGCCAACAAAACAGATTTTGGAAACTTCAGCCAGTCGTGCCAAGTGGCCTCAAGACGTCCACAGATGGATTCAATAAGAAAGCGCCCACCTTCTTCTCCATAGAGCCACGAGTGTCGGGACCGATGCAGTAATACTGCATAGTATGCGAGAATAATGAGAGATTGAGGCGTTTGTTGCCTGAGTAGGTCTATATACTCGGAGGAAACGCTGATCGGCCAAGCAGACACCAATTGGCTGTCAAATTGGCTCGCAGGATATGCACGCTCAGCATCGAAGACTTTTTGAAGCTCTGATGTCGCCTTCCGATACACATTGTACGATTCTGGACTTATATCTGCGGCATCAAGCATTTCGTTGAGTGCAGAGCAGTCCGACCCACAGTCATCCTTTGCCCGCATAAGCTCTGCCCCAAGAGTCAAGCGCGGGCCGAGTTCAGTCTCCCGGAGGAGGTCCCAGCACTGGCTTGAGATGGCTAGAATCCCATGATGAATCGTTAAACAATTTGTGAATTTTTCAATGAAATGGTCAAGGTTGGCCTTTTCGTGATGAAGAGTGTCGCACAGGAGATGAGCGGCAATCAGTGAAGCGAATAAAAACATTGGTGTGCAATTGGTGGAATTGAGGTCTAAGACCGGGATGCTGTCGTTGAATAGTGCCAAAGCGCGGGTTTGAAGGCCAGTGGCATACTGGCGATAAAATCCTTGGCTTTCAGGGCTTTTCGTGCTCATGTGCAGCGCAGAGAGGGCGAGTGCTTCATGGATAAGATAAGGTGTTGGCAGAATATACCTGGCGAAGATGACGGAGGACATGATACTGACTTGATCATCGGCCTCCATGGACAGGAATTCTTTGCTGGAAAGATTGTTGAGCAGTTGGAGGTGGGTCATGTTTAGAACATAAGGACCGGAGAAATCCTGGCCGTTATGTGGCCTCCGACTAGGCGTTATCGATAAACTGGGTGAGCTGCTGGTGGAAATATTGTGGATTGAAGCCTTCGTCGGCAACTGGTTGCCATGGGAGGATGGCCTTGATTCAACTGAGGTAGGGTGGTTCCCGAGAAACGAGCATCGTAGTTCTGCCGTGCGACAATTGGTACATCCAGGGCGACTTTCATCACACTAAAAGGTAATGAGCTTTGGCAAGATCTGGGCTTTCTGGACGGCAAAAATACCCTGATATGTCTGTTTTTGCATTCGAGGCATCCATTTCTGGACTTCTTGTGTGGTCGGCGAGACATACTTAGACAAAGGGATCGTTACCAGCCATGCCCTAGGGTATTTGTATCACAGATAACGCAGGATATTCCAAACCCATTTCAGGGACCTGTGGGACCATCGAGGCTGGTTTTGTGCTGTATTGATCCGTCATGCATTATTAGCCACACTTATGCGTGCTTGAGGATGTTGGAACGTGCTCAAAATGCGGCGTACCGAGTGGTGCCTGTGCCAAGACCTCTTATCGGGCAAATATTTCTCCGGGTGCCGACGCATTTTCGAGAATTTTGTAGAGAAGAGCGCACTGCGAGATTTGAACAACGATAGCCCCATTGCACATGATGTCGGTCCAACTTGACGGTGGGAAAGCATCCCGAGAACCTGTGTCGACGCCGAAGAAGAGAAAGCATGATGCAGAGTCGAAAGAGCCTTCCAAGAAGAACAAGAAACAGCGCGTCGAACTCGCAGACTCTGTAACCGGAGTCGGCACACCGGCCAGCGATGAGCTAAAGGAGATGAAAAAGGAGAAGAAGCAGAAGAAAAGGGAAAAGAACAAACTGATGGACCAGCGGAATGGAATCTCGGAAAATGGCGGGCAGGAAGAACCTACAGTGCATGCGGACATCGAGCTCCCGGACGCGGTGGAAGAAGACGAAGCAGATACTACCGAAGCTGCGGCTGCGGCCAACGAAGATACTCCAGGGGGCGATGATGTTGAAGATGTGATTGAAGGTCTACTGGAGTCGACAGATCCGACGTCATTCTACTCAACACGAATATCTCTGTATGTTCCAATACCTGCGATATCTCTCGAAACAGCTGGCTCTTCGGTCCTTGCGATTCACCTCGCACCGCTCATTCTGACATATTTCCCCCCTGCGAAAGGCATCGTCTTGGGATTTGCAGACCCTGTTTTCTCAGCGAAAGCCAGTTCAGTTATCAATGTTCCTCTTCTCAGTCCCGGCACTGATTCGCCGGAGTCGGATGGAGATGTCCTGGCTCGAACTGCTGATGACTTTGGTGTTTCTTGGGTCTGGCTGACAGCAACACTGCTAGTGTTCCGACCTGAAAAAGGCGATGAGCTATACGGGTGGACCAATGTGACCTCGGAGGGATTTGTGGGTCTGGTCAGCTACAATTACTTCCAGACCGCCGTGGGCGGCAGTCGAATACCGGAGGACTGGAAATGGAATGGACCAACGAAAGAAGAAATGAAACGGAATAAAAAGAAAGGCAGAAAGGCTAAACTGGTCGGATATGATCAAAATACACGGGATCAGGACCAGCCAGGGGATGAGGAACAATACACGCAATACTCTTACGCCGGCAATGATCTTGGGATCTTTACAGATGCGAGTGGCAGTACTGTTGACGGAACGCTGAAATTTCGGGTGGTGGATACAGAGGTGGTGCCTGGCTATGCCCGACATAAATGGTCTTTACAGATTGATGGGACGCTGCTGGATGAGGAGGCTGAGAAGCGTGCGCTACTAGAAGATCGGGCTAAATTTGAGCGGAACCAGCAACGGATGCAATCACAAATTCCAGGAGATGGGAGGATTGGCGCATTGATGAGCGGAGCAAGAGGAGTAAGTCGTGAAGGGAGCATCATGTCGAGACTGTCGAGGACGACGGCCACGTGACAGCAGAGATGCTGGTCATGTGATAGCGATCTATGGTCCTACCGCGTGATGTGCACACTGTTGGACTATGTAATCGCCTGTCTGTAATTGGCTGGACGCGACACGGAACTCGCAACGCGCCCCACGAGGATCTTCATGAGGAGGGAATGACGCAAGCCCGCATTAATTCCGGTGAGCTGCAGTTCAACATAGCATAGCATATGTCGTACTCTGCATGGCGCCCGGCGTGCCTAGTCCGATGCAGTTATAGGCATACTGGTGTCTGCAGTCGAGTACCAACGATGATGCCGTGATGTCCATGATGATACAATCAACCGTTGGAACGGACTGCCACTCTCATGCTTCTTCGCATGTCTCGCCGGAGACGGAGTTTCATGGTCTCATCCTCTCCACCTTCCTCTTTTCCCCTCTACGCGTCGGCGTCCAAATCCAGATCACATCACAGCCATAGCCACGGTACATCCCCCTCAATCGTCCAGCCAGGACTCCGTGCGTCGTACTCTTTAGTATCTGATATGATGCCACGCACTTGAACCACTCATAGCTCTGCCCACCTCGCTTCCTGCTATACTTGAGTTCCTGACTCCCCTCCTCCCTCTCTATCTCAATCTCCTCCAACACTCTTCACTTTCGCTATTTCATGTTCTCCCGCCCCAGCCCGATTATTCTCGCTCGTCTTTGTCAACCACCACTAGCAGTAACCCCCGTCCGCCGTGGTTCTATCAGCCCACTAAGACCGAGAACACCGCTCCTCGCCTTGCCCTCAATCCGGCCTTTTACCCAAACTCCATACACCATGGCTCAAGCATTCCGTTTGAAATCGCCCAGCACTCTTGCCGAACTCAAGGAACTTGACAAGGTCGAAGCTGAAGTCGACGGCATTGAGGGCGGCAAAGTACTCCTCGTCAAGGTTGACGGCAAGATATCCGCTGTTAATGCCAACTGTACTCACTATGGTGCGCCGCTAAAGAATGGCGTCCTCACACCTGAAGGCCGTCTGACCTGTCCCTGGCATGGAGGTAAGTTGGATTTCTCCATCTCCTGGAAGTGGCTGATGAGAAGGATTAAATAGCATGCTTCAACGTCAAGTCTGGCGACGTCGAAGACTCCCCCGGCCCAGCTGCGTTGCACACCTTCGATGTCGAGGAAAAGAATGGCGCGGTCTATGTCAAGGGGATAGAGAAGGACATCAAGGATGGGAAACGACAAGTGAAGATTACAACGAAACCCTCTTCGGAGGATAAAGTTGTGATTGTTGGAGGGTGAGCCATCCTCATCGATCTGGCTGCAGAAGACAAAAGACAATTGGCTAACAACTTCCCAGGGGATCAGGGACATTTGGTGCTCTAATGAAACTGCGCGAACTCGGCTATCCAGGCAAAGTCACCGTCATTTCCAACGAAGGATATCCCATAGATCGGACCAAGCTCTCCAAAGCCCTCATCACAGATGCCTCCAAGATCTACCTTCAGCCTGAACAGTGGTATGCCGACGGCAGCATCAGCTTCGAATCAGACACTGCCACCTCAATCGATTTCTCTTCGAAGGAAGTCAAGACAAAACTTGGGAAGTCACATCCCTATACCAAACTTATCCTGGCCAGTGGTGGCACGCCAAGACAACTGCCATTGCCTGGTTTCAAAGATCTCTCCAACATCTTCCTCCTACGACAAGTTCAGGACACTCAACAAATTGTCGATGCTGTTGGTGACAAAGGCAAGAAAATTGTTATTGTTGGTTCCAGCTTTATCGGAATGGAGGTCGCCAACGCCCTTGCCAAGGACAACACTGTGTCCATTGTAGGCATGGAAGCAGCACCACTCGAGCGTGTGATGGGCAAGGAGGTCGGCGAGATCTTCCAGAAATCACTTGAGAAGAATGGGGCCAAGTTTTACATGAATGCCAGTGTAGACTCCGCGGTTCCAGCCTCCAAGGCTGCAAATGTAGTCGGGCTCAGCTCAGTCGGTGCGGTCAAGCTGAAGGACGGCACAGAACTAGAAGCGGACCTTGTCATACTCGGCATTGGTGTCAGGCCTGCAACGGACTACCTGCAAGACAACTCTGCGATCAAGCTGGAGAAGGATGGAAGCGTGGCAGTGGATGAGAACTTTGCCGTCAAGGGTCTTTCTGATGTCTGGGCCATTGGAGATATTGCCACCTACCCTTACCACGGTCCAGGTGGAGGTGGTTCGCCAGTTCGGATAGAGCACTGGAACGTGGCGCAAAATCAAGGCCGCACGGTGGGTGCATTGATCGCCAAACCCAACCTGAAGCCCAAGCCATTCATCCCCATCTTCTGGTCTGCGCTTGGTACTCAGTTGCGGTATTGCGGCAACACTGTTAATGGCTACGACGATCTCATCCTCAAAGGCGAGCCCGAGAACAGCAAATTCGTCGCTTACTATACCAAGGGTGAGGAGGTTGTTGCGCTGGCTAGCATGCAGTGGGATCCTGTTATGTCCAAGACCGCTGAGCTCATGCGGAGAGGCAAGATGTTGAGCAAGTCTGATATCCAAGCGAACAAAGACCCCTTGCAGGCAAACTTGTAAGGAAGTATTGCTGGTGAGAGTTGCCAACGCGGTGATATTTGTGTCCATGTATTATGAATGCCAGGAGGGCACTTCTGGAGCACTGATCTGTCACCCACGCTACGAATGTAATGACTGGGCAAATGAAAATAAGAATACATATTGTCCTCAAAAGCCCGTCTAGACTGGCTAAAATCTTTTCGCGCTTCCCATGGATCTACCTACACTAGGAGGTACAATCAGACTACCAACTTCCTTGGGACGGGTACATACCTAGATGGGAAGTCTCACAGTTCCGCGAAGCCGGGCTAGAATGTCACAACCATGGAGAAGAGCATCTCACGCAAATAGCTCGCTCAATCCCCGTCCGCCAATTGACAAGCGACCTCCCCTGTATCCAGCTCGCAAAGGCAACGACCTCGGCATCAAGCATTGCGGAATAATCACCGGCAGTGAAGAAGTGCGCCACGTTATCTTGCGTAGCCAGTTTCCAGGCCGGTAGGGAGGCTTCTCATCGAACGAGAATATCAACACGGACGAAGCAGGCTCTCATTCGTCTCGTCGGTCGTTGGGACTGCCGTGCATTGTGCCATCAGGGATGGTGAGCAACATATTCTCGTCTTTGAGAATGAGGAAATGATAATGGCAAGCTACGAGTCACTCCTGCATCGAGTCTGAACGAGTCCCCATGAGTGGCCTGTGTAGAGGTCTTCACAATCTTCGCGCGGATTCAAACCTTGCAGCCGCTGTCGAGCGTGCCACCTACCCGGGCCCTTACCTTGTCGCCCACAAAGAGCCGCACGTACTCCCACAACTCACCACGGCAGGGAGAACTGGTGGCGAGGGCTAGAATAGCAGCCGTTCGAATAAACTTCCTCGATCATGGTTTTCCCGGGAAGCGTATCCCAAGCAAGATGTTGGCTTTCTCTTGAGAGAAGAGAGAGAAGATCCATCGTCGTGATATCAAGCAGATAGATGCTTTATACACGCTTGACTGAGCGACTCACTTGACAAAGTTTTGGTGGTAGCGCTCAGCAAATTTGTGTGCCCAGTTTCTCTTGACGCGTGATTCCATTCCCTTGGAGTTGATTGATCATGTGACAGCTTTCAGAAGAACTGTCCTTTGAAACTGACGCCCCTCTACTGAAGTGTATTCTTGAATGGAAAGGCTCTTCTTGCAACGAAATCCTCCATCGCTCGCCATTTCAACAGGGGAGAATCCCGAGCTTCTGAGTTCACAGGAAGGGACATAAAGTTGGCGGTTTCACGGGCAGTTCTTCATGGAATTCAAGGGCGATCGGGCATAATGGGCATGGTGGCAAATCTTACTCAGGCCGAGAAGCAATGCACTTGCGGTGTGAGCCTCAACGGTGCTGGGATGGCTGCCGGCTGGGAACAACTTTGATGTCATTAGGAAGTGTCGAGGAAGAGGCCACGTCCGCAGGAAACGGGAGCGTTTGCACAATGTGCATGTACCATACATTACAGACCTTTAACGTCTATTCTTGGTCACAATCTCGACGCGTATACCTAGCCGCTGATGATCCGTGCTTGGAGGATCTCAACCTTGGAAGCGCAAGCCTGGGGAGCAAGATCAGTAAGGGGGTGAAGCTTGCGTAAGAGTTCCTCAGACAGTAGTGCAGGAGATCCCAGGATGTGCAGGCCAACATTGTTGAGACATTTATCGCACGAAATGAGGTTATGGCCCATCGTGGGTCACGTCCATGGCGCTATTCGGAACGATACGAGTCCCTGTATTACCATATGCAAATATCTGCCCTTGCTGATCAAATTAAAGCCAACTGAGTTCCACCGGATAGAGGCTGGGTTTCTCGGAGAGTGTTGCCACGTGAATCGGAGACATGTAAAGCTTGAGGCCGAACAGCATTCTCGGATTGGGATTTCAGCTGCATGAAAGCGACAGGGACATGGTTACTGTGGTGGCCGTGCATCAGTAGTCCATTGCAAAGTGCCTAATTTGTTCCCGCTGGTGCCTCCAGCAGCTCGTGGGATGTCCACAATTGGGTGGCATCGGGAGTGTTCAGCGGCATAACGGCGGTGATCCCTCTTTGAAGCTTATTACTGGGAAATTCGATCTCGATTGCAACCCATTTTCAAGCTCTCCTGCAGTCCATGTTCAGATCTTACGACAGAACTCCCATTTCTACTAGATGCATCAGTGGAGGTCACGACGAGCGAGCGACTCAGGGGACGGGTTGAATCAAGCGATGTACCCCCTGAGCGCGACACGAAGTCCCACCGATTCCCACCGATTCCCACCGACTGATGCCAATGATACGCTGAACCCACAGTAAGCTGGGGAGATGCAGGCACACTGCGAACAGTACGCATACGAGTACATAGTCCGACTAGTCCCAGACTCATGCGAGAGCAGGACCCTGGTCGGAGTGCGGAGTACATACAGCAAACCACTCAGGAATTGGGATAAATCTCCGTGCAAGACATAGCCTTCGTGTCATCCACAAGATTGAATCATGAAAAGATCAGATTAATTAAGGGCATGGCGGTGTAACGTTAGCCCAGAAACAGTTGCACTTACAGTACAAAGAAAATCTCTCGAGGCCCCTGGCCGGCGGTCCACCGAGTTTCAGAGCTAACCTGAATGCTAGGTTCAAAACACCCAAGCTCATGGCGAGTTTGATGTATTCAATGATCGAGATCCGGCAGGCTCGGACCGACACCCATCGGCAGATCACAGTGTGTTCAGGTGCTCGTGAGATGAAGAATCGCAACACTGTTGGGGTAATAGTTCGATGGATAAGATCAATCAAGTTTCACGAATCCTGATGGATTATCTGTCGGCTCGACGACAAGTCTCCAGGATGGATAGGCAAGCCACATTTACGGTTATGTTGGTTGCGTGTCCGAGGATGATCATTCACGCCCAAAGGTACAAATGGCGATCCTACGGTCGAAGGAAAATGAGGGTTCAAGCCGGAGTTCTCCCACTAATCACTACTACTCGTAGAATGATTAGGACAACCAGCATGATGCAACAGAACGTCGCCTAGCATCCTCTGTACAGTACGAGAACGACTAGATTACAGTGGAGAAATGGATCTCAAGGGTGTGGATCTGCACATGTACCTGGCAGAAACATGTCCTGTGGAGGACTCATGGTACTCTGTATTGTCCTTGGGTCCGGGAGCAGGGAGGTAAGGGAATTGACAAAGCAGTACTCCGTAACCGGCACGGGATGCATAGTTGTGAAGGCACTAATCGTACCAAATCCCTCCAGAATGTACTATTGTACACCAAATTGACGCCCTTCGGTTCTGGTTCAAGCTTTTTCCCGAAGAAGATTGTCTTCAAGGTAAGAGGCTCATCGGACAGTGGAGAGTCGGCTGCGTAGGCTCTCTTTATCTTTGCTAGGCTCAACCCTTTGTCGGGCATTTAAGCGAACCCTGCCTAAACAACGATGGCACTTTCGGTTAAAGAGGCATCCAAAATCCAGTTCCTGCATGGACCATCCTCGCTAAAGTTGCAACATCCATTTACCATTCCAGGTATCACTCGTCCGGCCAAGCCTCGAGCCTAATTGATCGTCGTGGGACGCTGGGCTTACTCAACTACTACTCAGTGAGACCACATCTCCTGACACTAGGCTCCGAGGTACATAGGTACGGAGGGCTTGTCTCGTATAGCAGGCCAGTGGTTTCGATACAGGTACCTCAGGGGGATGCTTAGCAGAGCGGGCCTATTAAATATGTAACTTTCCAGGCCCTTGGCAGCTCGCAAAAAGTTGCACAACTTAATGAGTGGAAAACCTCAGGGCAGCCGTAGGATGGCGAGTCTTAGCCCCGGGGCCCTGGAGTGGGATCCGACGATTATTTGCTATGGATCTAGGGTGGAAAATGCCATTGATGATCCACCGACAGATTACTGACGGGGAACGGCGGCCCTGGCTGCCGCTAGAGGAGAAGGTTTGCAAGAAGGTCTACGTACAGAAGCAACTTCTGCAACGGGCGAACGGCACGCAATCCGCGGCCACGGGATTCTCGTGACAAGAATCCAAGGCCTGAATGAGCAGTAAACCTTTGCAGTGCGGTGCTCTACAGTGAACAGTCAACACAGACCCGCGGAGACTCGTAGCTTGGGGCGGCTGACATCTCCAACCAGGTACTCCCTACAACTGTGCGCAGGAATTAAACAGAACAACGGATGGAGCACATAGAGATAGAAATTAAGGGGTCTTTTCCATCCGCAACCCCGTCATCTAGAGCCTAAATTTGAGATTCTAGAATATGTCACCCGGCTCCAGGATTGTGAAGCCTGTGGAACGGCCGACGGACCTTGTGCTGAACACGAGGGCTGTGGTGGATTATTGAGTTTTGCCAACCCAACATTCCAAAAATCAGTTCCGATATTAAACGGTGTGCAGAGGGCTGTAAAGAGCCGGGCGCAGAAGGTCCTGCTAAACTTCCAAGGCATGAGGCTACACAATTGCAAGCCAGTGACGGTTAGGAACCAAGGGAGTGTTGAGGTACGTATCAATTTTGCGATTTTCTATCAGTTGTCGCAACATACAGTATGTACAAAGATCGACTTGTATGGTACAGGAAGTCGATCCCTTCTCCCCTGCGCTGGTCGAACGTCTCTTCCCGAACACCTAGACTCCTCGCGCTGTTCCAGGTGCCCAGAATTCGTAGCATTTGAGATGCTTTGCAACATTGTCAATGTTCATCTCGATCCAGAAATACTGTACATAGTACCCTGCCATACTGCTGGCGATTCGTGGAACATTCCCGTGACGGGCCATCAATTATATGTGGAGATATTTACTGTCGTGGTCTTCGTAATTCCTCCTCTGGGTGGTGATGCTGGCGATTCCCAGTGCTTGTCATCCCCAACTGCATGAAAATCGGGCTCGTTCAACATGATCTTATCACTGTCATTGTCTCCGACCGTCACTGTGCTCGTCACGCCGGGCGTTTTGTTTGGATCGCGGCTAAATGCGTGTGTACTCGCCCCCCTTTGCAGGTCGGCCAATTCAGTAGAATGTCGAGAGCCGAATTGATAGTAGTCTTTGGATCGGGTCGCCCTCGATGTTGGGTTCGTACTGGCGTGCTTATGGTATGCAAGACCATCTGCATCGTAACCACCACCGTAGTGCGTAGGACGACTTCGGCTACCACCAGAGGTGAATTTCTGAGTGACACCAAGGATCTTCGCGAATAGGGGTCGCAAAGTTGGTAGAGTAGCGGCCAAAATGCCAATATTGAACTCGATGTTGTTCCACATGAAGAAGGAATCGCGATAAGTCCAGTCTGGGTCGGAGAGTACCCCAGCCTGAATCACTGTTTTGACGATACTTGAAACGCAGGCGAAGAGTCCCAAGCTCAGAATGAAGATCAGGGTAAGCCTAGTGCGCAGGTTCGTTTGGAGGCGCCAAATGATAGGAATCGGAAGCACAGCGAAGAGCACATCGGTCGCAATGTTGACGCTGCTGTTGAAGATTCCAATGTTGGTGAAAGTCGTGTCGCTAAAACATTTGGCTTCCCCAGTGGCGCGCAATGCGAAATTCCAGTTTGCGGAGGGCTTCAGCCCGCAGTTGAATATCAAAGTTCCGGCGCAGGATAAAGTGAATGCAACTAGGAAGACGATCGACCCAAGCAGGAAGCGCTGATAATTCTTGTTGGGCACAAATCTGCGGAGAAAGCAAGCGATGGATATCTTGACCAAACTGATTCCAACCATGATGATCAATGAGTGAAAATACCGCCAGTGCATAAAGTTTGAGAAGTCTTCCGGAGAAACAAGGGCAGGGTGCCTCCCAAGACCGCCCGCTGCATTCTCTCCACAGAAGCAGACAACAACAGCGATGGAAAGAACCTGAGGTTTGAGACATGTCAGCTTTTTTCCAATGCTTGACGGCGAGGCTGGCTTTCCTCTACAGGATGGAGATGGTAGGAGTGGAAGAGAAGGATGGTACTGACCGCGGCTGCAACCATAAGATAGTCATCGATTCCAACACTCTTGAGCATGAATACCCTGACATAGAGACGTAAAATCACCGACAGGAGTGCCACCCCGCAGAACGTTCCGTGAATAGCGAGTAAGTTGCCTGCATATGATTCATCCTTGTATTCAGGAGAAGCCGATGCGGCCTGTCTCTCGGACAAAGACAGAAGACCTGTGATCACCATAGTTGTAGTTTGACCAAGCGCACCTTTACGAAGGTGAAAAAGAACGTTACCACCAAACCAACATTCGAGCAACACCAGTGCTCCAACACTGGTTAGGAGATCATAGGCTCTTTAGATATAGAATATGCCGCCGGTCACAACTAGGAACTAGGGATGTAGTACGGTGGACGCCACCTCTCGATGATCAACGAGCCACAAGGGGAAGACAGACCTGGTTTCAAGCTAGTAGGGCAAAGTGTTGGCTCCCACACATGCTTTCTTCAACGCTTTGGACTAGGAATGTTGCATCTGATCTTGGTCTCGCTGCACGGCTGGCTTCCGCGGTCGCCACCTGGGTCCTTAGTACTTTCTTAGAGGCTTGGGTCGGTAATATGCATGTACCCTCTAACAAGTAGCTCGGAGTGCAATCCCACGATGAACAAGAACAGTCTGCTCTCATCCGCCACTCCGTTCTCTTGTCACCATCCCCTCCCTACACAATGCTTCTCTCCATTTGGACGAAACAGTAGAGTTTGATTGAGGGTGTCGAAGATCGAAAATTAGGATCTCAAAACTGTAGTGCCTATGGAGGCTCAACCAGCCATAAGTGGTGCATGCATGTCGATGGAACCAGGAGGATGGTTTTGACCACTCAGAGAGGGACGTACGGAGCGCTCGAGTAGTCCCTATTATTAAGTTGTGCTCCAACCCATGCAATGCCCTGGGGCTAGGGAATAACATACTTTGACCATCTACACGAGCGATCCACTTCGCCTACGGTCCCTGAGTGACCCCCGCTCGATGGCCTCATTACGAGTAGGGAGGGGATCCCGCTCTTCAGGTTAGTTACCAACCGTCTTCAGCGTGGGCAGACTGGCGACTTTCCGAAGGAAATTGCGTAGCTGAGGCAAGTCGATTGAACAGTGCAAGGTGTTTTCAGCGGTCCACTGTCGAGATCCACGCTTTCCACAGAGTAACCCAGATAGAGAAAGGAAAGATCTAAGCAATTCAAGGGACGGGGATGAGAGCACTCACAAGGACGTGACCGAAAGTGGGAACCAAAAAGTTGCGACGCAACCACAGGCGCAGAAAGGTGGATGCTAGCGCTATACTGCATAAGGGTCTAGCATTGTTGATCCCAGTAACCTCATTCAACCCCATGTCAAGGGCAGGTTTTCATGCCTTGCCATATGGTCATGGATTCCGGGAATCGTCTCCACCTTTTCTTTATTCATGTTCCAGTTCCGCGTAGTCCGTACTCGTACACTGGTGAGAAGCTCCTTTTGCTGTTGCATGATCTATCCTCCATGCCTAGACAATGTTCCGAGTCGCAACTTCGCTTGCCAAGTCATAGATTCTTAATTTCGGTATGGCTGGCCTTCGCTGTGACCTGGGGAAAGGTGTTGAAGCTGATGGCCTTCTGCCCCTTGAAGTGTGATGGGCAAAACAGTGCGACTCCCGCCATCTGGATGGATAACGGAACGCGGACTTGATTGATTCCTTTAATACCAACTGCCGAAATGCTGAGAAGCTGCCCTACTTCCAGAAGCGAAATGATCGACGGATTTATCCCAGTGGCCATGCTCCATATACCTCGTCGAGGTCTGACCTTAGTGTAGCAATGGATATCTTTCACACTCCATTCACTCGATATCTGCCAATCGTAATCCTTCCACTGCAATGCTAGCCCAAATTTGACTCTATGACGGTCAGTCCACAGGTAAAGCACCAGGCTATGGCGAGATCAATAGTCGGCGCATAGTTTGATGATCTATCCAACCCCAGAGGTCGGTTCCAATTTCGAAATGATACGGCATATGTTTGGACGTATCCTAGACAGTTTTAACCTTTGCCTATCCCTATCATAATCCTCGTGGCGAACTAGGTGCCTCGTGGCCATCCTAATGTCTAACCACGATCAAGGTTCGAGGATCGTACTTAAACCACCTCCATCCCAGTCAATCGAGAACTTTTCCTCCTTCAAGGGGTCCGACCTTCGTGCCACACCTTATCTACTGTTGAGTCTCATCTGAGAGTCTTGACGTCCATTCATTAACAACTCCCATTCTTCAATCCAAGCCTTTTGACCTCATCCCAATCCTACCCGCCACCATGCAGCTTCGACACATTTTCCCGATCGTGTTGGCCGTTGGCACCGTCAGTGCAGCCCCGGCCCCCCCGGAGAAATCGGACATTGGGCTTGTTGAACGGGAGGACCTGGCCTCGTTATCGGGCAACTTTTATTGCCCAGAATCAACACTTCAAACTGATTTATTGGCAACCAAAGCACTGGTCAATCTTGCCTTCTACCAAATAACGAACCCACCAGCAGGAAGTTGCAACCTCTTCAACACGGCAGTCCGACGAGAATGGTCGACCCTTTCCAAGAAGGAGCGAAAGGCTTACATTGATGCTGAACTCTGCTTGATGTCCAAGCCTTCAAAAGATCCAGCATTTGCCGCTGGTGCAAAGACACGATATGACGACTTTGTCGCTGTCCATATCAACCAAACGTTGTCTATCCATGGGACCGCGAACTTTCTCGCATGGCACCGATATTTTACTTGGGCCTTCGAGCAAGCCCTGAGAAATGAATGTGGCTATGACGGGTACCAACCCTACTGGAACTGGGGAAAGTACGCCTCAGATCCTCTGAATTCACCGCTCTTTGATGGAAGTGACTTCAGTATGTCCGGTAATGGGCAGTTCCAGGAACACAACTGCACCAACGCTCTGCCTACCGGACTGAATTGCATCCCTCCTGGCTCAGGAGGTGGCTGCGTCAACACGGGGCCTTTCAAGGACTACGTCGTCAACCTCGGCCCAGTGGCTCCAACACTCGCTGTGCCTGGAGTTATTGACTATTCCAGCCCTGACCCACTCGCATACAATCCTAGATGCCTTCGTCGCGACATCTCATCCTGGGTGTCTTCGCGGTGGACGAAGGATTCCGACTCATTTGACTTGATCACCAACTACAAGGATATCGGGTCCTTCCAAAATCGCATGCAGGGTGATTTCCCGACTGGTTTCTATGGAGTTCACACTGCCGGACACTTCACCACTGGTGGTGATCCAGGTGGTGATCTCTTCGCTTCACCTGGTGAACCGACGTTCTTCCTGCATCACGCCCAGATCGATCGTACCTGGTGGATATGGCAAAATCAAGACCCAAAGAACCGTCTCAACGCCTTTACCGGTGGTACCTCGACTCTAGACCCAGTCAACAGCCCTCCTGGTAAATTGACGGACCCCATTTTCCTCAAGACTCTTGCTCCCACGGTTGCAAATCAAGATGTCATGAGCACAACTGGTGGGCCTTTGTGCTACATCTATGTATGAGGGGGTTTGTGCTTTGTTAGCGCCATGATCTTGCCATTCAACGTAGATATTAGAGACATCACTTCAGTACGCATACATACATACCTAGGAATTAATGTTTAATGTTTGACATCCGGCCTTGTCCTTGGAGCACCCACTTGCTCTATCAGCCTTCTCGTGACGAATCTCCTTTGCTGAGCCCGCGTGGCCCCCAGACATTGCCAAGATATGAATTCCCAGTCAAGCAAGGCTGACTCCAAGGACGGTCCAATGGTTCTCTCAATCCGTACTTTCCATGTTTCATCTTTCTATGTGATTTTGTAAACTTATTATTGGCATAAATCGAATACGAGAATAAAGGTTTGAGCTGTGTATCCCTACAGCCACCAACTCATTCTCGCAACTCATCTGCGAGATCATTACCATCAGTCTCTCCCTTAACAGTACTAAATAGTTGCCTGCATAAATTTACTCTCATGATGATTGCGAGGCCCTGGCTGGCTTACCCGGGCCCGTGTTCTTGAGGTTCGTGGTCGGACGTTGACGTGGTTCGCCAAAGACCAGATCTCCTCGCCGAGGCATCGGATGCATCCCCACCAATGAGGCTGCACTGTTCCCATCCTCACGTTATTTCGCCTGGAGAAGATATCGATTTAAAGTCTCAAGCTCGCACACTGCCTCCTTAGAGATGTCATCTAGAAAGAGTGTACGGAGTGTGTGGATTCGTTGTCTGCCTTGTAGGGGATTGAGTGGCCTCGCGTTTCAGATGCGATGCTCAGCCACAACCCCTGACAGATCAGGCATCGATTTTGGACGGATATATGCGCGTTGAGCAAGTCCCTTCTTGAAGAATAAGTCTATTCATCAAAGATTATATTGAAAGAAAGATCCTCAGACCGGCTTCACGAATCCTTAGCAATTTCGGTGCACGTTGATTTCACTGACCTCGTTCGCGTGCGTCAGCCTTGACCCGGGAAGGCTGCCAACCTCAACCGTTTAATTGGAATCAAAATTTGTACAAGATCAGCACTATCAACCGAAACCCACAAATTTGAAGTTGTCCAGAAAGAGAGTCATGCAATTAATCGAATGGTGGGTTTTGATGTGCTGTTGGTGTTGTGGCGGTAAAGATAAGCATCAACAAGAATATGATGCTGCGGAGAACGAACGAAATGAAGAGGTGGAAGCAAGGAAAGTCAATGAAGGGACTATTGTTGAGAAGCAGCCGACCGAGCCACCACGATTATTCCATGCGCCAAAACCGCAAACATGATCTGGCCCCCTGCGCACCACTCAATTGCAATGCTGCGGCGAGTGGACGCTGGGTGCAATTCATGTTCAAACAGTTAACTTCGACTGTGACATACCCTGGGCATGCCACCGCGATAGTGTAATTTGTCACGCGTCTATTCAATCCGACTCGAAGCTACCACCAGGAGGCTCTTCCTCGAACGCCTCTGCGCTCATGGGAATGTCCATGACGGCCGACTTGGTCCAGCAATGGACTGCCTTTCTCATCATTTCCTTAGTAATGCCATCCAAACAGCCCGACTTAACGCTCAACTTCGTTTTCGGCTTGCCGTCGGGCGACACGTCGACATGGATTAGGCGAGATCCGCATTTGGTGCAGAAGAACCCATCCGTGTGTCCATTGCTGTTCGGTCGGCTGTAAACGGCGATGGCGCCCTCATACGGTGGTTTGATTTCAAAGTATGGGAAGATGGCCGTCATTCCGTATGTGGACGAGGACTGATGCCGACATTCAGTGCAGTGGCAGATATAGAGTGCCAAAGGCGCCGGCAAGGGGGTCGTGAACCGGATTTGTCCGCATTGGCAATGTCCCTCCATCTTGAAGGATTGGGTCAAAGAAAAACCGAGATGAGATGGCCTGTTGCAGTTAGGATATTTGGATATGTGGCTCGGTGGGCCTACATGAGCGTAGGTCGGCGTTTTGCGTTTCAAAAAACCATAGGTCGATCAAAATCCGAATACGACTTTATGTCGTCAATACTTCGTACCAGCCGCATACCATTAGGAACCGGCTGCCACAGTTTTGAACCTCCGCCGCTCCGTGGGATTATTTGAACCTTGGCGCACTGATTGAACCTCTATGGAACCTAGTAGTTCATCCATCACAACGAAGGTTGCCCAATTAATGAAAAAAGTTTGTTCGTGCGATTATCATTTGATACCGAGGGTCAGGAACGAGTTTGGAGAAGATGAGGTAAATTTTGACACGAGATCATCACAACGGTGGGTTCCGGGTCCTTGGTATTAAGGGCCCGAGCGACCGAGGGACTGTTTGGATCGCCCTCAGAGCATGGCGTGGCCTAAATAGCATCGCTACCAATACCTAACACAGCTCTTCGGTGGCTGCGATCAATTAACTTACAGTGCAACAGTGCCAAGTCACCAAGTCCATCAGTATCACTCCATCCATCATCTCACCAACAGCGCCGGTCCAAGTCGGGGTTGAGGCCCCGATGAGTCGATCCACTACTATAGCAAGGGACATTCGGATGAAAATCATAGGCGAGTCATGGGCCAGTGACGAGGATGCCGAGGACGGCGATTTGGCCATTTGGAGGGTTGATGAAAATTATGCGCAAGCGAATGGCATCCCCAGGGATTTAAGGACTGCCGGTTTGGTGCGGCACAACGGGGACTTCTTCGAAGCCACGGTTCATATCGAAGCCCGCACAGGAATGGGCATGTCTTTGTTCGGTTGGCCGTGGTCCGGGCCTACGCCTCTCGTTGTGTCAAAAAGGTCCAGCTTTGGCAACCGTGTGTTGCCCGGAGAGGTTAGCGCTCTCGAAGAACAGCACTGGCTTCAATTGACAAAGTTCACGGGACTGATAGGAATCAGTTCGAAAGACTATTTGTTAGATGACCAAAGCTTGCACACCACAGCACATTCGCGTCTCAGACACCTCGAAGGAAATGGTTTGCTGAGGACCGAGACCGATCCGGACTTTAGTGTCTATGAAGAAGCACGTTTCAAATTCAGTGAAGCGGACCGCCTCCTTGATAGTATCCATGGCTCGATCCATCCTGGCCGGAACATCGCAGCTAGAATATCTTCACCACGCCCGGTAGACGCACTGCAGACAACGAAGAGCTAATGTTGTATGTGTGGCGGTGAATGCCACTAGTAAATGAGCTAAGGTCTTCTCAGCCTTGACACAATCAACCCCAGTCTCTTCCGGTAGGCAAGCCAAATCACAAGGATTGCAATAGTGAAAAGAATGAGCATGTTGCTGGAGAAGTTGGTTCTCAGCCCCTCTTTCAGCTTTAGCTTGTTTGGATTTGCGTTTCTGTGCGATGAGACACTCGGCTCCAGTTCTGGCATGGCCATTATCTTCGCGACCAATGCTGTCCACCCCGTGAAGTCGTTTGTACCTTGACCTTTTCCTGTCTCAGGATTGTATTGTTCCCATACAGTACTAGTCTGCACCCAGGACGCGTAAACAGTGTCGACGATGTTCGTACGAAGTTCGCTGTACAATTTGCGCATCTTCTGTTGAAGTGGGCTAGGCTTAGCAGAAAGGGACAGCAATCGCTTCAAGACCATGTAATTAAAGTTGACCCAGATCGAGCCTCTGCAGTAATTCTCTCCTTTGCTGTAGTACTTGTCGCTGCGACTTAGACTGCGAAGTCCGTAAGGGGTCCAGATCTCACCTGGATTTCGCATTAAATCCAATACTGCTTCTAGGTGTGGATGTGTAGCATTGAGATGGCCGAGCAGGAATGGGAACAGCGAAAGATAACCCTTGTGGCAGACGTGGACTATTTGATGTTTTCCATCGATGGTCGTGTCACAATACGCCTGTGACGCAGCAGACCAGTGGAGCCCATCAAGGCTTCCTTGTATACTGGCTTCGTGCTTTGCAAAAGTCTTCTCGTCTTGTCTTTCACCGAGAAAGGCTGAAATCTTCCGCAGTGTAGCTGACATTGATCCCACCCAAGACAATGCGTCTACATGCAGCTCTTCGAGATGTGAAGGGTGCGCCCGTGGGTAGTCACCAAGACCACTCGTCTGGATGTGCTGAGATGTGCGACCTCTCCAGCGATATCCTAGGAAAGACCGGCTGCGATGTCGATAGTGGGTCATGTTCCCCGCTTGCGTCGTATGGAACCATTCATAGTGTCTCTTCAGCTTTGGATATATCGCTTTCAGCCAAAGCTTTCCCTCAGTGGGATCTGCGAGATACTGTTTGGAGTTCTCCGGGGAAGAAGCTTCCATTTGGAGCATCTCAGTTATTTTCTCGATAGCGGTAAACAGGGTTGGGGGGTTCGCAAAGTGTGGGAATTGAACTTGTAGCAATGGCAGTACCTTGCTTCGTGCCTCGGGGCCTAAAATCTGTTCACGAGCTATCCACCCATCATCATCCATCAAGTCGAACCAGCTGGCTAACATGGTCATGGCTAGTTCCATATCCCACTCAAGAATGATTTCCTGGTGAAAACCCTCATCGAAGAGGTATCCACGAGGAAGATGTGGTCTCGATGGGGTAGACGTTAGAAGTTGACGCGGCCTTCGTTCCTGGACTAGCTTCTGTTCCTCGCCAAGGGAGGCATACATCCAGAAATCGTCTTGCGTATCTGTGAACTCTGAAGTTGAATTGAGGCTGACCTTGTCTGTTCCATATAAGTAGCCAATTCCAGCCATTAAGTTGGAAAGCAAATATTGTGAAAATCCAACGAACTGTGCGCCCTTAAAGGGAGGCTGTGGTTTGTAGGTCAAACGATGTTGCTTCTGGAAGCCGGCCGAGATCCCTTCCAGGCGTTTGGTCAGTGGCGTTGAAGTCATGGTTAGATGCTCTTTGCCAGAGTTGAAGGAAACTTCAATCTCATTCGAGTCCTCAAAAATCAGCTGCACAAAATGCAGATTGCCCTCCCCAGGATTATTCGGGATAAACCCGTCACCCAGACCGCGGGTTTTGAGTTCGTCCAAGAAAAAGGCTTTAGCCTGCCACATCTTTGTCACGGGGATATTCATGCTGTTGATGACTAGATGCTGTAAAAGATCGCTTCTAGCTCCAGAGACTCCAATATCAACTGAGAACGCACCGATAGTAGGCGTCGTTCCCTGGCAGGATATATCACTGTGCGAGACCCTGTGGCTGTGATGTCGCTTGCAAGTAACCTTTGACTCTGGGCTTTCGGAACCAAGATAGAACACCAGCATCGTACTCTGGCGCTCTTCTGAACCTGACCTTGGAACAGCCTGAACTCTGAGCTGCCATTCTTGGGATCCCTGGTCCACTGATTTAAGGAAATCAGTGGCCATGTCAACACGATTCCCAGTATCATTTATTACTTGACTACCGCCGGTGCGGGCATCGTAGAATTTCCAGCCAAAATTCATTATGCCGTCACTTTCCTCACATGTATGACGAAGAGCTGGACAAGGATTACTGGTCAGCGACCTTGTAGCAGTAAAGGGGGTACTTTCAGTGACCTACTCTTGTCGATCGTTGGTAAGTCATCCGCATTGGACCACATTATACCCATTGATAGAGATTCCGGAATTTGAGGCCGTATACCAAGGTAGAGGTTTGGTCGGTATGGACCCCATAGCCACGATGCATTATTGAGCCCAGTAGATGCCCGCACAAATAAGGCTAGACCCAGAGCAAGGATGAAATACATAGTTCTGAGAGCAAAACATGGCTCTCGCCTACATCAGGCCAGTGAATACGTTAGCACCTTTGGAGTGCAGGTTAAACAAGGGGGAGATGCGGATACAGAAGCTTCGACGTTTTTTATCCGTCGCGAGTGTTGTGAGTATTGCCGTGGAATGTTGACCAAAGGATGGCTGGGACTGTGAAGGTTCCTTAATAATATTCGGCTTTGGTTTTTGAATAGGGGCTTGCATTCGCGGATGTGGATCTTGGCACCGAACATCTCAGGTGTCAAGCTGTAACTGAAGTTAGTGTAACAAGAAGAACGTGCTCGCACTTCCATGTCCAAGTACTCGTATCCAACGTTGTTTCTTCACCCGAGGCCTATTTCTGAAGCCAACCAGGCCGCCCAACTTCGAGCTGCATATTGATATCTTTGTTCTTAAAGTTACGGGTTGATCATAATCAGATCAGGTCCTTTATCAGCCTCAATGGATGACGTTCGCTGGTGGTACAAATAGTTTTGAGTTCAAGCCACTTTCGGGTCGCCAGACTTTCGACAGGCTTGATCTTTTTAGAGCGGCACTCGCTCACTTGAGCAACACCTTCGACATGTGCATGTTGCAATGATGGCGTTATTCTGACTTCCGGCGCGTACGCCAAAACCAATCTTCTTTACGAAGTGCTCAGGCTTTTCTCTTTGTGGGATTTCTAGTGCATTCTACCCCGAGTGTTCATTTCTCTCGTGTTGCACCCCTGAAGATGGCTGTACATGATCTCCACATCCAATCGCCCGGATAAGAGCACGGAGTCCGGATGACAGGAGGCACCCGGGATTTAGCCTCATCTCGCCGAACTTGTTAGTTTACTCCAATTGAGTATCCCCCCGAAAAGATCTGTTGCAGATGGCCTCGTAGGTCGGTCAGCACGTGGAAATTCATTCGATCGAAATCGCCTGTCTCTTGCTCGATCATGGTACATGTAGACTACGTGTTGGGTAAGGGTTCCTTTGAGAAGGCTGCGGCCTCCGTATCTAAGCTTTGGAGTATGATACTTCTGTTCCAATATTTGGAATGTTCACTTGATGGGCACATCTTGGAACAGTCGAAGCTCCGAGGCTGCAACCCCTGGACAAGGGCAAAGAAGCTCCGTCACATCTCTCTGCATGAAGCAGTACTCTGAGGAGTCGATGCTGAGACTCACCAATCCTGATCGGCGTCTACCCTGCCAGGAACACACCTCCCCGCTCAGTCAGCTATTTGTGCCATTCTTCGACGACCTCATAATTGGGGTTGCTGGCATGCTGCTTCCCCCCACAAGGCCCTGGCATAACCGAGGTCCAAATAGAGTTGACTGTTTCGCTCCTTCCCAATTGAATGCACGACGTATTTCGCACTTTCCCGCCGCCTCCTTGTTGTTTTTTCCTCCATTTCAACTTTGCCGTCATAACCGACAACCGCAGCGTTTGAGCATGCATCGTGAACATGGGCTTTTGCCAATCATACCTTTCTGAAGCTGCCGGGCTGGGCGCTGTCTTCCGCCGGATCTGCTGTTCAATCCCAGATCTGAACAGCCAAACCCGAGCGGATCAGTAGGTGTGTCTAGATTTGGAGGGTAGCCAACTACTGACCTGTAGCTCTCGTTGACCGTTCTCATTTCTAGCTACATGCATCAAGGTACATCATGCTGAATACTATGTAGGGCCTTTGGAGGCACATTTTGTTCGCTCTTCCGCCCATCCGCATCATCACTGACGGTACAGAGCGCACAAGAGTGCCCTCCGCTCCTCACGTCTTGAGGATGAGTTGTAGCCACCCAGATAAAAACCAAACTCAGGACAGTCAGGTCAACCAAAGGCTTGATCAGTCGGCCTTGGGTATTTCAAGACTTTGAAAGCCATATGAGTTAAGAGCTGACTATTTCTAGGCTATGACCCAACCCTAACGTCGAGTGAAGCAGCCTCTCTCCCTCACGAGATCCTTACTCCGGAAAACTCTGCGGCCCTTGCCCAGAATATACAAGTGCAGAATGTCAGCAGAGATTCGAGAAAGATAGTGACATTCGGCTCAACAGATCCTAGCAATCCGTACAACTGGTCGACCGGGAAGAAGAGCTATATTACTTTTGCTGGCATCGTGATGGTTATCAACAGTACACTGGAGTCATCATTACCAAGCGGTGCAATTCAAGCCATCACAGAGTACTTCAACGTTACAAGTCAAATACAATTTCCTCTACCTATATCCTGTTTCATCGCCGGATACACCATCGGACCTACGCTTGCAGCACCACTTTCAGAATACCATGGGAGGAAGTATGTCATGCTAGGATTCTTCCTCCTAGCTACAATATCGACTTTGGCTTGTGCTGTTGCACCCAATTGGCCGGCCCTGCTCATCTTTCGATTTCTGTCAGGTTTGGGAGCATCAGGCCCAATCGGAACTGTTGGAGGTCTTTATGCCGATATCTACAGTGATCCGCAAACGAGAGGGTCCGCAATGACATGGTTCATGATTGCAACAACCGGCGGTCCCGTCATTGCACCTCCTATTTCAGGATTCATCGCAGCGAAGAGTTGGCGCTGGGTGTTTGGATTTGGCACCTTGCTTGCGACTGCTAGCATTCCCTTGATCCTTGTGATGCCAGAGACATACGGACCAGTCTTGCTTAGACGCAAAGCCCAAAAACTTCGGGAAGAGACTGGTGATCGCGAAATCTTCTCCAAGTCTGAGCTTGAGCAGCGCAGTCTTCACCACATCTTGACTGTTGTTATGACACGACCTTGGCGCATGTTATTTCAAGAAGTTATTGTCATGTGTGTCTCCGCTTACTGTGCCCTTGCGTATGGAATATTTTATCTGTACTTTCAAGCTTATCCCAAGATTTTTCAAGGACCGGATTCAGTCTACAAATGGTCTCCCGGGGTCGCTGGTTTGGCTTTTCTTCCAATTGGACTTGGGGCGATCTGCGCAGCACCTGTTTATATATGGTGGAACTCAGTGTTGAGAAGGGCACGGAAACAAAATTCTCCCTGGACCAAGCAAGAGGAGTATAATAGGTTACCGCTTGCCTGCATCGGAGGGCCAATGTTCGTCATTTCACTATTTTGGATTGGCTGGAGTGCTAAACAAAACGTGCACTGGTTGGCTCCTGTTAGCTCTGGAGTCCTGTGGGGACTTGGCTTCTTGCTGATATTCCTGGCTTTGCTCAACTATCTGACCGACGCTTATGAGACGTTTGCAGCAAGTGCTCAATCCATCGCGAGTACATGTCGAAGTGTCTTCGGTGTTGTTTTACCGCTGGCTTCATCCCGCATGTTCGAGACCCTTGGGATTGCTTGGGCCTGCAGCTTACTTGCTTTCCTTAGCCTAAGCATGGTGGCAATTCCATTTGCCTTCATCCGGTTCGGTAATACTATCAGAGCCAACAGTAAATTTTGTCAACAGTTGAAAGACCTCAAAGTGAAGGAGGCCGCTGAACAGGAGGAGCGAGAGAGGAACGAATTGCAATTGAACACGGATGGGAATTCTGCAAATGGCGAGAAAGTGCCAGACGGTTTGGTTTGACCAGGCCGAAGTGATGATCAAGGATAAGGACAGCCTGCGTCATTTCAAGGCCATACTTAACAGCTTCAATTTTGTCTAGGTCAAGTACATAGATAGCGTGGGTGCCGGGGTGCTATCATCATACAAACTGCAGCATTGAACAACACGAAGCCAGACAAGCCCCAGTTTATAACGTTTGTGGCACTGCGGAGAGATATTCTTGGTTACTTGCGAATGGAACAATATCGCTGAGGGAGCTCGACAAGAAGAAGCAGGAGCAAAGATTGAGCCTGCCAATACGCAGGCATGATCTTCTCCTATAGATTTGGGCATGTTGAAGAACCCAGGTGGTTCTCTGAGCGACTGTATCACCCTTCATAGCTCTTGTGCAAGGCGGTTTTGGCCTTGCCAGCTACCACCTTGTCGGTACCTGTATGTCTTTATGTATCGCAGAGACCAGGAACTGATCTTGGAACTGCTGATTACATCGAGGGGCTAGGAGATGAGGTAGCTCAGGGGTCTCGGATTATGATAGGCTGCGTCATGGGGCCCGTCACGGGTTTTTATTTCCTCTTGATTCTTCTATTTGTCTCCAAAAATTTCAACATTGTTGTGTCATCTTACACAGACTTCGATCGGCCCGATGTTGCGGATTTTCTTTTGATGCGACTAGCCAGGGGCCATGTGGCATGTATCCCCTTGTATGCTTGATGGTAAGCTTCAACTCGGCGGCTGAGTCGACAAATATCCTCAGTATCGAGCTTGGTTGCAGTCTGCCGGGATTACTATCATGACTACGACTAGCCGCATTGTCTATGCCTTTGTCCGGGATGGTAACCTTCCAGCTTCGTGAACTTTTGCCAAGGTTGACCGAGGCCTTGCGGTTCCGCTAAATGCCCTTCTCCTCACAGGTACGGAGTACTCTTGTAACGATATTAGGCTTGATGTTCCTTAGGGCTTAAGGTGTGCTTACAGTGCCGTTGAAGAGGCACTAATCAAAGTCCCAGCACGAAAAACGAGGCGAAAGTGGATGCAAGATGTTGGTTTATACGATCTTCATGCAAACATAGAGAGGCGGGCTCGGTGCGGGTTCTTCGGAACAGTTTGTCTGCTACAAGTTGAGGGTGTTTACTCCACCTAAATGAGGGGTTGAAACGTCCCTCTTTTGCCGGTTCCCCCTGTGATTGAATAACCAAGACGGGTGAATGGATCAACAGGCCAACTCAAATTCCTTGATATTGGAGTGTTGATGCTTTTACCCCATCATCTACTGGAAGCCAGAGTTGATTTTCGGGATAAAAGAGCTGTGATATCCCCACCTCTTCTCCATTTCCACTCGTATTTTATCACCGTTGCGTGAATGACATCCGCAAAAGCTCGAGTGGAGGCAATCACAAACCACATAGGACTTACGGCCATAACCGCAGGCACGATGGTCACTACAGGAAGCTGTATGTGCGGTAATATCAACTATGAATATGAGGGAGAACCGAAAGTGACGGCGTTATGTCACTGCATTGACTGTCAGAAGGTGTGTACATTCTCTCTGGGTTCTCTGCTTCGAACTAATCCTAATGGTAACGAAGTGGACGGGGGGAGCATTCACCTCAAACGCCGTAGTGCCTCGAACCTCATTTAAAGTCACCAAAGGTAAAGTGTTCATGCGTCGCAGTTATAATCTCTTGCAAGTCTGACGCTTGCCGTGCCGATAGGGTCTCCTTCATCCTGGGACGGTGTGGGTGACTCGGGAAAGATCAACAAACACTTTTTCTGCTCGAATTGCGGATCTAGCCTGTATACCGAATTGGAGGTTATGCCAGAAATGACTTGCGTAAAGGCGGGAGGCCTCGACCAGGGCAAGGCCAGCCTGGGAGACAAGATCGATGTCGAGTTCTATACAAAACACCGTCCCACTTACCTGAAGAGTATCGAAGGGGCTAAACAGGAACCAGCCTTCGGCTAGAGATAACTAGAGGGGTGTTATTGCCAATCGTCAAGGCTACATACTTACCATGAGAAACCCTTTCACCTTGAAACGTGAAGTAAAATGCAAGACATTTCCTGTGAGGGCTTTCTACCAGGAAGGGTGAATCTGAACTACCCAGGACGATGCAATTGCCGTATATGCCCACTTGAAGTTGTTTCTGGTGTGACAGACCTTTAATAGCTTCTGGTATTCAAGGAGGAATCAGGGCGATGAGTCGCGCGACCAGGTGAGCACAGTCGCACCACCCTACAGCCGAAAGGGAGGGAACTCGATGGATTTCTTCCCCACTTGGCAGACAGGGGTAGAACAGCTAGTGGTGTTATGAGCATTTCTGAACGGCGCTTGGCCTTTCAATGAGCCATCCAGCCGAAATTGAAAGAAGTGCCGAGTTAAATGCGCAGATTGATGCCTTGTGCACATTCGTAGCATTTAATCATTGGGCTAGGGCGTGCATGCAGGGGGCTGCTGATGCGGTCTGGACCGGCCCGGGGCTTCGAAATGAGCGAGAGGGGGGCCGAGGCGGCCAAGTGCCCCTCAAGTTTGGCGCCTAAATAATTGATTGGATCAGCCAACACCGTGCATACACACTTCCAGCAAACTGCCTACCCAGTCCTTAGCCTGGTTCGCGCTCACTGTTAAGCTGACACAGCTCTTAAATTTCTACGCAGGTTGTTCGGCATGAGAGGGGTTGTTCTACGCAAGTGATAACTCGTACCGCCATAATCAACAGGGCATCTCGGACATATCGCCCCTTTTCCTCGTCAGCCTTGCGAGTGCTCCTTCTTGGGAAATGTGAAAACTCCATGCGGCGAGGACCTGGGGCTCACACTTGAGAGATTATTTGGAGAATACGTGGGGAGGAGAATAAAGCAAAGTACTATCATACTCTCAAACAATGTCTGCCTATTTCTTTTTCCCACATGTCGCGCGAGTGGTGTTTGGGTTCGACTACCTATTACCCGAACTCAGCACCAGCCAGGAAAAGCCCCAAGATACGGTCGCCTTCATACTCGCGCTCAGTCAGCTTCAGCACATCCATGTACAATTTCATACCGTTGCTGGGGACGGGCTGGCTCGGGGCGGGCAGTCTGCACCCAAAGGACTTTTGTGTGGGGCGGTGCTCAGCGACGAGGAGGGATGTACTGGTCAGATCGATAGGGCGAGCATCGAGGCAAACAATATGTTGGTCGACCTTTCCCAGGCAGCGGAACAGCACGAAGCCATTGGTATACAGAGTTGGTGTTTTCACAGGCACATCGATGGAGAAGCCGTTCGGTCGCTGCAGCTTGAACATGCTATTGTGTGGGCCACGAGTGCCCAAGACTGAAGAGTTCTCGCTGACGAGCAGCTTGTGTATGACCAGCTGAGGGTCCATGGCTGTGACATTAGCTAGTTCGGTGACAGTCCGGCAGATGATGCGTCGATGGAGAAAGTCGTGCCATGCCCAGTTGGGGACGTACCGGCTCTTCGCGATAAGGACGAAAAATGCCACAAGCAGCCAGACAAACGTGGTAATGTTGAACGGATCGACTCCCTCTAGGCGCACATGGCTGCTGAATGGTACCGCCAATCCGCCGATCACGATGAAGAGAGCAATTCCCATGATGGTCCAAACATAGGGACCGCATTCGACGATAACGCACGTTTCGTCCAGCTTCCACTCTGATGTGGTGTCCATTTGCTTTTTGAAGGTAGGCCAGTCACAGTCACGCTCATTGGTAGACTCGAGGCTGCAGCTAGGAACGAGACGCTCCTCCCGCGAGTTGGCCTTTTGGAGACTCTTGTATCCCGGCGATGTTCCAATTTTCTGTTGGGCTTTGTTGTAAGCCGAGGTTGTGAATGAGAATTTGGCCAAGAAGTGCTCGTCGATATACTCGCGAGATCGCGGCTTGCCCGTCGATACGCACGAAATATTCGTCGTAGTAATCATGCAGAATGCCTCAATGGCTGCATGCGCGTTGCAGAGAGCCAATGGCATTATCATACTGAGGGCATCGTCCATCGAAGAGATGGAAAATTGGCGTTGGGTACAAGCTTGGTGCTGTAGCTCTACGGGGCGGTATTCCGGATCTCTCGAGCCCTCAAAATCCCATTGAATTTGGACGAGCCTGCTTGTGTGGCTCTTGTGCTTAGCAATTTCACGAGTGTTTAGTAACAAGATGTCTAGAGCAGACCTGCAATATCTGATTCTCTGAGCGTCAGACGAGGCTGAATATTCGCCATCCCAATCAGAGGAGATGACCAGAGGTGAACTGCTCATGCCGGTTCTGTAGACCCGGGTGCTCATTTCGAAGCATGAGCCGCCGTCGGTGGTTGGGGAGCTTCCGCCAATCGCGGAGAGCATGTACAAGAATAGCCAGTTTATTGTGTCGCGTATGTACCATTCTTCAAAGTGATAAATCTGATCCATTTCGAGGAATTTGTCGGTGTCCGAGATAAGAGACGATGGCTTCTCCAGTATGCTCAAATACCTATGTTGTTCCTGCTCATCATTGAGATCTTCTTCTGCCTCCTGGCTCATTTTAGCATATGCTGGCGGGTCTTTCTCGAGAACTTCGAGCTTCATTGACTGCTTGGCCAGCACGCTGAGAGTGATGATGAGCCATTGCTCAGATGCAGCGCATGCGGCGAGATACCGCATTATTACAGCGGTGACATAGTTAACAACGAGAAAGTAGAGTTCTCGATTGTTTTCCGCAAGTTTCTCGGGCAGCCGGTGTCTCAGATTTTCGGGCCCAGTACGGTCATCGCCTGATAATCAGTTCACACGTCTTGTGTGTTGTTCAAACGGTCGAAGAGCTCGGCGTTGGTATGAAACCTCAGGCTCCTTGATCAAAGAATTGTCATGTACAGTGATAGAGATATTACAACCAAGTTGATCCGAGATATTGGCCACGCTTTGAAAGCCTTCCTTAGTAGCATTCTCGAGAATTCCTGAACTATCGAACAGAAGAGGCTCCTTCGCATTGACAGCTGCGATCAGACGGCGGGCTTCAATCCGAACAAGCGACTTCTCTAGATTCTTCCCAGCACCGTACATAGACACATCATCATATTTAGGCAGATCGCGAAGCTCGTAGGCGGCGCGAAACCCTAATTCGAGCTTCTTGTGTCTCTCCGCGTAAGCAAGAACATCTTCTAGTTTTATTTGAAGATTCACGCCGAGCCTTTCTCTGGCTCCCTCAGGAAGTAACACTGGAAACTCTGGGGCCACCCTGCGGCAATTTCGCCTCGAGCTGCCACAATTCGATTCTACAGCAGTAGACCTGAACATGTAAGCCTGGTGTATTCTGACGCATTATTCTGGGATCACTCACGAGGTCGAGGCACCATTGGGACTCGGGTTTGCCATGGCCTGGGAGCTGGGCAGCTCAGTCGTGGTACGGGATGTTTTTTTTATCGAATATCAAGGGGACAGCTAAGTTCTCAAGATAACCAAACGAGCTGTATATGAAATTCAGGGCTTTATGCTACTCCAGTGGTCTTCTGCAACCTCGCATACTTGTTATACAACGAATCCAATCAGAGAAGATTCGCAATGCACATCAAAATTTGCTGTGCCTAATCATCGACACATCCTAGTCAACGTCTCAAAGCAGAAAATGCACTGCGATATCAAATATGCTCGGACTCCCGCTATGGATAAAAAGGTGCGCCTGAAAGCTGCCTTTCTTACTAACAGGGCTGCCATGGTTTTTGGCATTTCGGTTACACCGGCGCCTGTAGTTTTCAGAGCTCGGTATTGGTGGCCACGGCTTTCGATGCTATAGTTTGCCTGATTCGCAGCGATGTGTAGTCGCCTCTTCGAAGGATTGGAATATATACAATACATGCTGATTGGCTGTAGGAGCCTTTCAGCCTCATTCTGAAGCTCAGCCGCACAGGGACTCGCAATACATGCGGAACTAGTGTGAACTAATGTTGCCACGAGACCTAACATGTCGACCCAGATCTCGGACATTTCAAAAGCGGTTCGCTTGATACTGATGGCGTGCCCGAGTTGCTTGTTTGGACATCCGAGCTTGAAATGAGCTCAGGCTAGGCACATCCGATTGGAGTATATGTTTATTCTCTTAAAGGTCATGACCGTAGCACCAATTCAGCCTGTAATCAGCCTCATGTCTACGTTCAGCACACCAGAAGACGGGATGCCTACTTTTCTTTAGGTCGATGGTCAGTGTGTCCCCAATAAAATGTCGAATCCGAACTTCAGTCTCCCCCAAAGCTGCGATGATTCATGACAGACCCCTTCAAATGCAGATCCTCAAGCATCAGTGTATTGCTTCAACATATCTTTAATCGAATATGATAAGGCTTGGGAGTCGGTAGGCCGTGAAGCCAGCGAGGTGTCTGCCGCAGGCAAAACGCCTACTACCTCAGAGGATTCAGAGAACGACAAAACAATCGAGGCCGCAGATGTTGTAGCTCAGTCTACCGACAATGCTGGTACGAGCGCGCCAGCATCCGCTGACACCAGTCCTGATACTGGCGATTTAGATGAAGGAGATGATGACGAAGATGACGAAGATACCCAAACTATTATGCAAATTATGGATGTGACGGAGATGGAAACGCAGACCGGACAATCTATCGTCACACGGACGCGTCGTTTCCGAAAGCCCAAGAGCGGAGCCAAAGATCGTTTCAGCGACTATGCCGCGGTGCTCAGGCGAAGGCTGAATGAAATCGGTCTGCCCATCACTTCCAATCTCGAGATTAAATCTCCAAATCTCCTCAGGCGTTCAAGGATACCTTCAAAGACTTTGAGGGCATGAATCTCGAAGCTGACCCCATAATCATCATGCAACCGTACGCTCAACTCTTTTGGCAGAAAGAACAGATCAAAACCCACCGCGAGAAGGCGACTAAGAGCTCTACCAAACATGAGCTGGATGTGATCCTGGAATTCATCGAGAACAATCCGGACCTTGAACGCATCCAATCCGAATACAGCAAACATGAGTCTCAGAAGATGATCACGTCGGATATCACCTGGACACTGTTCCCGCCTGGTACCCTGGCTGTGGTCAACATGTCCCAGATGCCAGCCCAGTGCATAAAAGTTACCAGTTGTAACTACAACGGCAAGAGCAAGGTCTTGGAACTGAGGTTCTTGATCTTCCAGTTCAATGGGCGAGAATTCGGCAACACCCGACGAAGCATTGCCATTAATCTGCCTATGACGGCCGCCCCATACCCTATAACGGATCTCGTGATTTATCCAATTCAGTATCACAAGAGTGGTAACCTTCAAAAGACGCTCATAGAACGAGGCCGCAAGTATGCGCGGGTGGTGCAGCGCGCTCACATGGACTACAGAGGGGTGGCGTGGATTCAGGATCTCATTGACCAGACGACGGTACAGACCCACATCACTGGACGAGTCATGATTGACTACGCGCAGTATACTCGACAGAACCCGTCATCTGCACCGAACCTCGAAAGCGACCTTGGCATGGACTTTGAGGAGTGCGAGCTGACGCCACGTTTCTGCGGCAAACAAGGGTGTACTTTCGCATCCAAGAAAAAGGATGAGGATGAGCCCGAGGCGAGCAATAAGAAGGGTGTGCCGGTGGTCGAGGAGCACACGGCCAAAGAGCTTGAGCCGGAACAGGCGCTGTTGTGCCCGGGACGCGTGAAAGGTTTTGCGCTCACGGACAAAACGTGGGCCGAGTTCCGAGTCGATGCGCTAGAAGAGATCAAGTGGAACAACCAGGCTTATCGGCGGCTCGAGATGGATGCCAACACCGAGTCGATTATCAAGGCGCTTGTGGAATCGCACCGGAAGCATTCGCGTCTCGACGCCGAGGAATTCGACGATATCATCGCCGGTAAGGGTCTCGGCCTGGTGCTCCTCCTCCAGGGGACCCGCCGGCCTAGGCAAGACGCTCACGGCCGAGTCGGTCGCTGAGCAGTCGCACAGACCCATCTACACAGTCACTAGCGGCGAGCTGGGCACGACCGTCAACGAGATGGAGGCCGCGCTTAAGGCTGCCTTCCGCATCGCGAAAGAGTGGAACGCTATCTTGCTCCTGGACGAGGCGGACGTGTTCCTGAGCAAGCGCTCGACCGAAAACCTCGAGAAAACGCCTTTGTCTCGGTCTTCCTTCGCCTCATGGAGTACTACCAAGGCATCCTGTTTCTGACGACCAACCGTGCCGAGGACTTCGACCCGGCGTTTCTGAGCCGCATCCACGTCACCGTGGAGTACCCGCCCTTGACGGCGGAGCGACGAGCGAACGTGTGGCGCAATCTTGCGGAAAAAATGATGCGCGACAGCAGCCTATCTGGCAAGGACGACGAAATCTGGGCCACGCTGGGAAGAGACTACATCATGAACGGCCGGGAGATCAAGAACGCGCTCCGCACGGCGCACTGTTTGGCCAAGGAGGAGAATAAACCGCTCAATCTCGCTGGGATTCACAGAGTTCTGGAACTGAGTTCGAGATTCCAGACCAGTACTACTGCGCGTGCGGGTGAAGTGAACTAGTTGGTTGTGAAGGGCATTAGCCGGTTGCCGACATCTGGATAGTGTGTATATTATTGGAAAAAACAGCACCGTTGGTGAAATTGAGGGGACTTTTGGATTACCTGAGTGTTGATCCATAGAGAGGAGTAGAAACGAAGGAACAACGCATAATGTTCCAGAACAATACTTACCGAAGACCATTCTTCCAGGTTTTCTGATCGGCCCAATCCTCCTTTCAGGTCAAAAGATACCCCAAAGCAAGACCAAAGATTGGCAACGACATGATAACATGGCCCTTGGTTGTACCAGACATTAGCTCCTCGTCCTTAGTGGACAGACACCCGCTTTTCACGAGCCGTGACAAAGCAATCCCATCTGTCAGGGTGACCACGGCTCTGACCAGGAGCGAAACTCCAAGACACCTCAGTATTGTAACCGCGGTGACTGGTGATGCCCGGCACCAGGAGGAAACCTGCCAGAAAATCGTCAGTGCGATCAAAGATAAGCCGCTGGCGATGCTGTAGATTCCCATAGCCTGGAGGAAGGTCGTCTGCTCGAATCACGATTTCGAATCGGGGCTGGAGACCGCGCCATGTGTGTGTGCCTATTCGAATGGTGATTGGAAAGGGTACAGACCGCTTGCTAAATGCGCATGTCCTAGCAAGGACGGGTTAGCCTGGCAGGACAGCGGAGCGGAGGGAGGTTGTTGATGGTAGCACTCCGTCCATCGTGGTGAACGTATTGTGCTGGTTCTGAGATTCTGGATCATCCAACATGTTATCCGGGAATACTGGTGCTTTGTGAATTGTATTTTGCGTACAGGAAGGTCTTAAAGCTCTCTTCCCGGTTCCGGCAGCTTTTGGACTGCTATCCGCCAGCAAGGTACCCACTGGGCCAGGAGAGTCTTGGGAGTGCAGCAAGTTCGCAGTCTTGTACAAAGCTTCGCCCGTGGTGCTGATCCCTTCTGATGGGCCACCACTAGATGTAGGAGTTGTCATCGATCCTTGCCTTACACGAAAAGGTGTGCATTGGCGCCAGGATCAACGCCAGCCCCGCATTGCAGTCCTCGGAGAGTGGCTCCTAGTCAAGGGAATTGGCTATACACAAGGTACTCGGTACCTGTGAAAAGCTAAACGAGTTCATTAATTTGGTCCCCGAATGGACTCTATTTCATCGTAACAGGCGGTGGTATGGCCACGAGGGGAGAGAGAATCAAACAATTTCTCTCCTTGTGGTTTCGACAGTACAAGGAAGAACTTGATGCTACAGAGAGATTCACTGAGGAGAAGAATTGACGAAAGCGATAGGGACCCTTCAACCAACGCCTAAAAGTATAACGGGGGCAAGTTCTATTATGTGGGGGAAAGTCTATTCAACTCTAAACCAGTATGTAAATATAGTATCAAGGTTAAACAATTCGCGCTCCCTCCTGCACGTGCCGTACGTACAGAACTTACAGCATAAAGCATCACAGATACGCATCCTCTGCCGGCCCAGGCACAAGTCAAATAAACCTACCACTCCCATTTCCCCTGAGACGGGATTTGCTCTTTCTCTCTTTTGAATTCCGTCTATATCTTACTCTCCTTTTGCTGCTGCAACCTCACACAGCCTTCCTGCACACACGTGGCAATCAGGGTACCGCCTTTAGTCCAAATGCGTTGAAGCACGACGCCTCTGCCGTCACCTGCCCAGGGACTCTCCATCTCGGTCAACATCCATTCATCAGCTCGGAAGGCGCGTGGATTGTGGAAGTAAATTGTATGGTCAAGACTGACCATCATGCCGATGCGTCGGCCGTCACTCTCGGGTGGCCGTCCAAATTCCTTGTTTTCCTCTTCCTCATCACGTGCGATATTCTCTAGGTATCGTTCCATCTGCGCCCGTTCTTCCTCGGGCCCCTTGAAGTTACGCAGCGTGTTCTCAATGTTCTTCCGGCTGGCGAACCGGATGAGGTTGTGAACGCGGGCGACCGTGCCGATAAAGTAGCTGTCGGACATGTATGCTAGTGCAGACAGGTGGGCTTGGTGATTGTCGCCTGGTTTGTTGGCTCGTTCGCCATCAGTGATTTCCTGCTCGCGTACCTCGGGTGGACAGTCGCTGATGCGGCCACGGGCCCGTAGCCACTGGCGAAGCTTCCGCTCCGAAGGCTCTGTGTGTCGTGTGCCGGGGACGCGAACGCTTTCAAAAGGCCGATCGTCAATACTACCGCTAGCTTTGAATGACCAGAAATCTTGATTGGGGTCCAGCGCGGGCGGCTCCGGGATGTCGGCCGGCATCTTGGACGCATGCTGCACCGTCTGCTTGCCGCCGGAGTCCTCCTTCATGAAGGACAAAGTGGTGGTGAAGATGCATTTCCCTCTCTGACGGGCTTGTACCGTTCGTGTGATGAAGCTCTTCCCATCGCGGACTCTCTCCACGTGGTATAATATGGGAATCTCGGAGTTTCCGGCCAGTACAAAGTAACAGTGCATGCTATGGACCGTAAAGTCTTTGGGAATGGTGGCTTGGGCTGCGCTGAGACACTGAGCGATGGCTGCACCCCCGTAAATCCCTCTCGCGCCAGGAGGATGCCATAGCGGTCTCGCATTGGTGTAGATGTCTGGCCCTATATCGACGAGGGGCAGGAGGGAAAGGACATTCTCGATAGGGGAGTGGTGAGGAAGAGATTTCGGGGGTTTGATCAGCGTCGAATGTGTCGACATCGTGAAATTGGAAGCAAATGAGATTGCACGGAGGGCCTGAAGCTATCTCAACTCGTTGTACCGGAGGTGACCTGAGTTACGTTGAGGTATCAAAGGGTCATGGCAGGTTAGGGATTCAGGGACGTTGTGGCGTGTGGGCGGATTTCTCTCAGTCATATGTAGAAGGACCGTTTATTTTCTTCTGAGGATTATTTCGGCGAGATTGGCGATTTCGTATCCTGGAGAGGAAAACGAGGAACCGTGGGCTGGTGGCATGTAGGAGTGACATCGGATAGGCTGAAGTCTATATTATTGTACTCTGTGCCGAGGTCCAGAAGAAACCCGAGATCAGATCGAAGCACCTGACTTAAATTGAGTCACGTGCACTACCTTGGCTTGGTGCACGTGAGCCCAGTCACATGCTTCTACCCTTCCTCGAGCCATGCAGTAGGCAAGCATCTACTCTATGCACGTACGTGGATGACTCATAAAATTCGCATTATCGCGCCAACCAGAAGCAGATATACTATAAGTACATTCCATTAGCAAGAACTAGTGTTATTTCGTTCAGATATCGATCTCATGTCCAAGACGCCCTCGCTAAGCTGCACAGAATTTCATCGTAACATTCGATAATAAATGGCCGTTTATACATGATGGGGTGATCCATTGAAGTACCCGGATCCGTGAGAGTGGATTGATGTTCCAGGCGTCCGAGCCCATCCTGTATCACTGCTTGGCGTAATGAGCATAGATGAGCGCTCAATCTCATCCCGCCTCCGTTCTCGAGGGTTCTTGAAACTCTCCACAGTTGGGCTACGATCCCGCCCGATTTTATTCAGTATGTTGAACTTGGTGGTGGTTGATGGAAGGCTGCCAGCACGCGGACGCTGTCCCACCGGGGCTACTTGTAGTCCATCAGAATTGGGGTAATCACCAGGTAGGGTGATCTGATAGGTGCTAGGTGTCAGAGTTAGGCCTGGGGATTCGGCCGTCTCTCGTGACAAGAGAAGTCGAAGAAGTTGCCGTCTTTGAGCTTCATCTTCTGGCAAGTTGATGGAGTTTGCGATGTTGTTCATGGGCAATAATTCAGACGTCGATGTCGCATCACCATAACTCACAGATGATGCTCTGTCCCATCTCTTTAGGTGCTGCCTCCGTTGCGAATCCAAAGATTTGATATGAGATATTTTTCGGTAGGTTATAAAAGAGATGACAGTGGTGGCAATTGTGGCGATGCATGCAGTGACCAGTGGAACATAGACGAGAACCTCATTGGAAATTGGGAAGTCATTGTGTAGAGCATGATTTGCGACGGTAACAAAGACACCCATAAATGACGAGGTTAACGTGGGTATGAGGACGGCATCAAATGTGAACATTAAACTCCGACTGAAGAAGGCCGAGAGGCCGCTGACTGCGTATCCAACGAGGAGAAATGTAGATGCGACCCCGACCAGTGCTTTCCGCCCAACTTTCAAGTTCTCTTCAGCGGAGGTGAAGGCCAAGGCAAATAAAATGTAGCCTCCTAATGCCAGCCATGTTGAAACAAGTGCAACCGCGCGATAGTAACGTGGAAGTGCGTCTCGTTCGGTGTAGAGATCGAAGGAGGTTTCGCGCATCCGTTCATACCGGCGTGACATCCTCTTTTACGAGAGCAACAGCAATGGGTAGGGAGACATCCAGGAAGCAATAAAGCAGTGGAATGTCAGTCGAGGGAAAACTGTTTTCAACTTCAAGTTGTCCGAGACTGGGTGGCTGGCTTCGTGCAGTCAAGGGTGTCGATGATACTGGATGCCTGATTTGGAGGCTGAGAAATGAAGTCTTAGATTAAGCGATATTCGGCTAGGAGGGCGATAAACTCGACAAGCACCGAAGGGGGGACTCGTGGCTGCAAAAGAAGATGAGAGCAAAACGAGAGACAAAGCCAGTCAGTCAGCTGGACAGGCAGTAGGTCAACCAAGTGAGCGATGAGGTCGCAGTTGGAGGCTGAGGACGAGAGATGCTGTGAGCCTACGGGTATGTCGCATTCGAGAATCAAAGTCCAAAGATTCTCGGTGAAGGCTGATCGCTTTGGTGAATGAGTCTCTGATTCGGTCGCTTGTGGCATTGCTAAGGCGAGCTGCTCAGCTTGAGTGAGAAAAGAGGCCGATGGGGCGTTGATTGGGAGAGGGGCGCAGGCGGGACTCACTGCTGATCAACGTGCCAGTGGTTCGTTATTCCGTGCCCTCGCCAGCTCAGCGTTGTTGATGCCTCTAAGCTCAAGACGGTTTAACAAACTTGGCACCTAAAGCACGGAGTACTCCTACTCGTACGGACTCTGTAACTGTTCCTTGTTCTTATGCCGCCGGCAGGAGTACATAAGACTCGTGGTGGGAATCAAACTGCCTTACAGGGGCTCTCTGGCCTGAGGGTGCCCGGGGTCAATGGGCGTCCGTGGGCGTCCGGGGGTGTCTGATAGGCCTTTACTCTTAAAGGGATTTCTGTCAACGGGTTTCCGGCAATTTAGGATTAGGCGTTCCCTGTAGAAATAAGGCTGACTCTTTAAGTAATAGAAGCGAAGTTGCTTCCCTTCCCCTTCATTTCCCAGGTTCACTCGTTGTCGATGCGGCTGCCCTGCATGCAGGTACTCCATACAGAGGATGAAGAATAAAGAGTAGGGCATCAATTATAGACCCTCCTTCATGATATATCTTACCCTACCGCCCTTCATCCTCGTCATGGTGGCGTCTTCTTGTTCTCCCTCGAATGATGGCTGCCCCTCATCAGTGCGCCCTTATCGATGTATTGATTATAGGAACCGTGCAGTCCAAGCACCGAACCCGCCCATGAGGACACCCAAAGTGTGAAGTGTGTTGCTGTCCAGCTGATCCACCCACTGTCGTCTCCATACAGCACAGGCCAATTGTCCCATGCTTGAAAGACAATGAATAGTTGTAAGGGCACAATCCATCCTTCAATCCACCTTTCAGCCCAAACAGGCATGGCAAACGGCGCCTGATACAGAAGCGCTGCTTGAGGTTCCGTCAAGAAAGAATTCAGCATTCGGAAGAAGCCTTCTTTCTGCCCGTCCTCAGGCGCAGTCCATTCTCGGACCACGAGTGTTTCAGAATTGGGTTTTACAGCCCGTCGCCATTCATGGACGGTATATCTGGGTGCCTCGACGATACCATTTTCAGGGCCGAGTTCTCTGACTTGGCTGCCAACTCTAACCGATGCACGTCCCTGTAGAATCTGGAGGTACTCATCGTGGGTCTCGTGCCAATGAGGTCCAGAGGTCCATGTTGAGTTGTTCGGTATGGTGATGGTGATACGATGTGGTTGAGAGAGGTCATAAGTGACTGCTGATGCACCACCTCTTTCGAAGCTCTGTAATTGTGTTGTCTTCCTTCTGGTCCAGGCCATTCTTTCTTGAATCACAGTTATCGATGGACTGTTCTGCGTTGTCTTGTTAGTACGAGATGTTCGTATCATTCTTGGGCATCGCTGTATTGATAAATGCCCTGGGTTCTAGCGGCTGACAAACAACCAGAGACTTGGCTGCTAACCCCTGCGACAGGCTCACAGCTCGCAGGCTACAGAATCTGGCGGGTAGATCCGGCTCACTCCTTTCCGCATGTTGGCTATTTCATATCTCCCTTACTATGAAGAGACAGCCGGCACCATCGTAGATGAGCAAGGGAGGAAGTGATAATAAGAAGATAGCGATGTCGTCATTTATTGTCACTCAGGGAAGTCACGGCTCAGTATCCTGACACGCGTCCAGTTCGGAACGCGTGCCTTCCTCGTTGGCTTCTCGTAAGGCTGCACCAATCTTAAGATTTTTCTCGCCGACGTATGTGTTCAGCCTTCTTTGATGAATCCAGAACTCCTTCTGCCTCCTCCACCTACCTAGGCAGCTATAGTCAGGCTCTTCTCTCGATTAGAGATCTTGAAGGACAATACTCCGTACAAGTACACCATCTAGTCTCCACAAAGCTAAGAAAGATACTTCGGATCCTCCCTTTGAACTCAGACTTGTTGGAATGCATCCGCTACAGCCCAACCTTCAGTACGCCTAACCATTGCTTTTGGTCTTGTGATGGGAGGTCGCACTTGAAATGGCAGGGCAGATTCCCATTAGGATCTTGGCAGCGCCCCCAATGCAAGGCACAAAAGCGCTCCTATAACACTCCATGACTTTTTCACGGACAACCTCCATTGGTGACTTTGGGATTGATTAGTCGCTGCCGGGTTTAGCTCCTAGGCAGCCATGCCTGGAACTTCCAGCCGACTTTATCAATGGTTGAACCAAATACAACTCTGCTTCAACGCCCGATTGACATGGTAATCCACGCCTGATTGGTGAACGTCCACATTTCCCTTGACGGACTTCGCAAAAGTGTGTTCGCCTATCCTACCTTGTACCGGGTGCTCCTATGCTGTGGTAGTTTGCTTTTGCCCCTTGGCATCATGTCGATCAGCCCGGATCACCACCATTCTCATATCATGTCGACTTCCCGGTCTGATACAGCCTTTCTCTTTCCATTGCATCAGTCACTCCGAAAACACCATTACGAGCATGGTCAGCTGTGCTAAGTACAAATGCTTACAGTCAATGCTGCCCAGCCTCGTCTGTCTTCCAATGGTTTCAGGCTTAACGCCAGAGTACTCCCTGTGTTGGACGTACGGACGCAGCCTTATAGAATTTCAGAGGTCAGTCAATTTGATCGGTCATTCGCTGAAGCACAGTTAAAACATGAGGCCGCCGCCGTCCACGATTCTCAGCGGTTTCTTCGCCGAGTAGCATCAAAGCTCGCCCGTCCTGATTCAGCATTCACAGCCGCTGCTTTGTCACGCCATGTTGAATCGAATGGGTCCGCCGTTGTTGCTCAAATATACATTGAGAAACTTGTCGCTGCTGGTGTATATTCTTCCCATAAAGTCGAGATCCCGGGAAATCTCCTCATCACTGCCGTAAAACACTCCAACCTGGAACTGGTCAAGCTCCTTGCCTCATTTTCTTCAGTAAACACTCTTGGAATAGCTTTGAACATTGCAGTATTAAAAAGACAGCAGCCCATAGCAAGAACTTTACTCGAAAATGGTGCTGATACTGATCACCTCCCTCAATCAACCCTTTCGATCGCTGCCACGGCCGACCAACCGATTTTCCAGTTCATTCTTCAAGCACCAAAACAACTCCCACATGAGAGGTTTGGGCGTCTCTGTGCCGATGCCATCAACAATGGCAGATCTGACACTTTGGATTTATTGCTTCGTCGTCTCCCTGATTACCACATCCTTGGGGAGGGCACTCCAAGGTGGAATCGAGATATGCTACTTCAGACTGCGATAGCCTCGCAATACGAAAGCGCTTTCTTCGCCATTGCAGCTGCCACAAATACTTGGCCTTTGACCAATGGCAACCTCTTCCTCTATGTATTAGATTGTGCTCGCCCCTTAATCCTGTTGGACATGATGGACGCTCTTCTGGGTCTATGCACTTTCCCTGCAGAGTCAGCAGTGCATACTCAACTCGACGATCTCCTATTTCGTTGTATCGAAGATGAGCTAGAAGATATTCTCCAATGCTTGCTCACTCACAAGGTTCCAATTGTCACCAGATTTGTCACCTTTGCTTGTGAAAGACGCAAGCGGAAGAGCCTGGAGAGGCTCCTGGAAGGCAATCTACAGGGTGGGGAGCAGATTCTCTCATCTGTGTTAACAGCATTTGGGCAGTCCGCCGAGGATTTGCGCTCAAAAGCACTTCTGCAACTTCTTCATTGTCACAATCGAGGACGTTGGACACAGCAAGAGCTTCTGAGGGCAGTTTCCTTGAACCAGTCGCATCTGATTGGCCCGCTGATCATCTCGGGTGCCTCAGTCAATTGGAACGAAGGAGAATGCCTCAAGATTGCCATCTCTTCCAACAACGTATCCCTTGTCAAAGCCCTGCTTTCGCATGATGTGGCTCTACCAACACTTCAGTCCACGTTTCCGCTTGTCCGACAGACAGAGCCTTTACCTCGCAGACTTATTACTAGGCTATTTCTTAACAAAGGAGTTTCAGGGGCTTCAGTCGATTTGAGTTTGAACCAGTCACTTTGCGATTATTCCCCAGCCAGGGATGTAGAGCTATTAGATATTCTCATTAGTGCGAACGCCTGTTGCGAGGTCCACTCACTTCTTATCGCCATGCAACATTCTGACTCAGATATATTCGATAAGCTCAGATCATCAAGCACCATTCGATACAATGGTGCTGTTGAATGGTTTAAGGCTCACCATGCTGACCTGTTTGATCAGGTACTTTTGGATAACTCGTCCTCCCATATGTCCTCCTCTTACTTGATGCTGTTTCTCCACATATCAGGACGAATTCCAGAGACATGCCGTGACCACGGCTCAGCACGCAGATATGACTGTTTTCATCGACTACTTGAGCACCATACACATGATCGAGCATTGCTAGATACATGTTTGAACTCCCTGCATGGACTGGATGTACTTTCCCTGCTCGAAATGGCGATGACTGTTAGCTGCTTCTGCAATGTTGAAACGACCAATTATATCTTGAGTTCTGATCCTTTCACCAAGTGGAGCAAGAATTCGATTGCCAGGTCGTTGATCGAATCTACCGATCTACACCGAAACAACCCTCCTGTGCAAATCCCGTTACCGAAACCAGACATCTCTCGCTTTTCTGACAACAGAGCTTTGCAATGTATGACCACATTCTTTCTAAGATATATCGAAGGTACAGCAGCAGCCTCTCTCACTACGAGGTTACTCTGGAGACATCTTGAAGAATTGCACCGATGCTTTGGCGGTGAACAGTGGCCACTTGCTACTATTGAATTTCTTCTGTCGCAGCCTATCAACACCCACTCCATGGAATTCGAAGCCTGTCTTGAATTGGCCAATTCTTCTGGGCAATTGACAACGCTCCAGACACTCTTGGACCGAAAGTTGCCGGAAACGACCATCTCGAGGCTTCTCGAGACTGACTTTGGGTCGCTAACGATAGCGGCGCTTGATATCATTCTCAACTCAGCTGCCATCTCTTGTGTCAACGCGGAAACCAGTACTTTAATGCAGCGACTTTTTGAAGTCTCCTTGAGCTCACATGACCATCGCAAGGCGCTTCTTCTCGCTTCAAGATTTCCTCATAAGCTTCGAATCACCGCGGCGCTACATGTGTTGAGTGAAGGAATAAGTCACAACAGTGCCATCGAGTGGTTTCCGACGATCTTAAGTACAGTAGAGAGCGACCAGGAAGAGCTTGAGCTTCTCTGGCGACATCTCCAAGTACGGCTTCATCCAGAAAAGGATCAATGGAAAGTCAAGACCCTTCTCGATGCAGGGGTGACGGGGCCTGCTGTTGCAGAAACATTCGTTCGCAATGTAAGAAGTGGAAATCATGCAATCGCTGCGTTAATCCTCGAGCATTGGAAAACGGACCGGTGCGCGAGCGGTCGTGAATCTTTTGACTTTGAAAACCGTGTTAGAGGCCCACATCTTGAGATTGCAGCGGCAAGATACCCTCCAAGTCATGCATTCTTCTGCACTCTCGGCGATGCGCTGTTGTCAGCTGTCTTGAATGGGGATTTGCCAATGTGCCAGATGTTGATCACAGCTCAGGCTCCATTTGTGCGCGGTGAAAAGACTATCATTGAGGTTGCTACCAAGGCCATGGATGGTGATACATTGCTTGCGTTCATCACAATCTGTGTCTGTCGCGATGACTTTGGTCCTGCTGGTGTTGATTTCGCTCTTCTAGAGACTGTGAAGTGTGCACTTCCCGAGTCGGTCAAAGCTATGGTCGCCGCTGGAGGGTCTGTTCTAGCATACGACGGTGATTGTCTGAAAGAAGCAACGGCCGCAGCGTGCTGTGGCCAAATGGACATGCTCAAGATGTTGCTATCGCTGAGGCCAGACGAAGATTCTTTCATTTGTGTTGCAAAAGAGACGACTCGCTTATTGCAGTCGCCTTTAGACGAACCACAAATCTTTTGTGAAGTATTTGGTCTCCTTCGCCAAAGCGGTTTTCAAGACGTCAGCCATTTTAATGCGGCACTTACTGGCCTATGTGGGATGAAGTCAACGCAATGGAACCATGCTCAAGTTTTCCTCGGTTATGGCGCAAGTGTTGAGTCAACTGGAGGCGCTTGCATGATCCAAGCGTGGGCGTTTGGGAATCTACAGTTGTATCCACAGCTTTTCAGCCAGTGTAAGGAGCAATCTGTATTGGACCGTCTTTTCGACATCGCAGTTGCAGACCATACAAGCGGAGATGTCGCCAGATCACTCCGCTCTTGTGAAGATGCACTTGTAGTTCTTGCTCCCCTTCTCATAACCAACCTTCCCTGCCATAGCCGCTCCGCAGCGTTGTCAAAAGTTGCGTCTCAGTCTAGTCCGAGCGCAGCGATCTTGGAGCTGATGTTACAGACCGGCGCGCCCATTACTGAGCTTGAAGGCGACACACTTTATCGATTGTCCCGCCTAAATGATGCGAATATAAACTCACTGATTGCCCACAGTGGACCAGCAATAACAGCTAGGCTAGGGGCACTTCAGCTCCTCTTCAAATCCGAGGATCCTCTGAACACCTCGAACAATAGGTCAGCGAATGGAAAATCGGATGATTTAGGCTACGCCTGCTTCGATCTCCTGATTTGGCCACCAGGCACGCCAGATGCATTTACCAGAACAAAGCACCACAAAGCCCTGTTCAAGACCATGTTAGCGCCTGCTACTCAGCCCAGTTGCCTTGAACTGATCGAAGCATTCCTGCGGACACCTCAAGGCCTGGGCTTCGTGGCAGCACATTGCAAAGCGATAGGATGCAACTCAATGGAGGAACTGCTGAGTACGAGCATCGCGGCCTCGCTAGACAATGATGGCGACCGGCAAATCGGATTGATCATTAGTGCAATGCAAGTCAACGCTCCGCGTGTCCTCGCTCGATTCGAGTTACAGGCTGCCGAATCCGAGCAGTTCTTCGACTGCATATCCGACCAAGAAACTCACACTGCTGAGGAACAAATCAAAACTTCTTCTATGTACCTACCAGCAACACTGAACCAATTTTGTCTCTACGTTGAGAACGATGGTTTCACCTATGAACTTGCCAAGGTTAAGCCTGAAGACATCGGACATCAGCATCTTGGGCTTGCGCTACCACGGAAATCCGTGAACCGGCTATTACTTGCCGCTTTGAGGCGTCCGAGACTGTCAGCATTGATTGCTGTACTCATCGATGCGGGTGCGGATCCAAATATTGTTGACTCTGAAGGACGGTCTGCTCTCTTTTTGGCTACATCTCGAAACGACTGCTCGGTCATGGGTGACCTAGTTAGTAAAGGCGCTTCTGTCGATGATGGCAGCCTACATCTTGCGACTTGCAATCAAAATCATATGGCAATGGAGATTCTCCTCAAAGCTGGCCACAGCATTAGTCATCAATCGCCTCTAAATCATAACGCAACAGTTCTGGAAGCTCTCATGCGGTTTGATCACCCAAAAAGAAAGGTGAACCAGTTCATCCCTACCATGAATCTTCTCCTCAAAGACGCCGATTTAGCAGCAACAATTTGGCAGGCTCGACCGAATTTGGCAGGAATTGCCCTTGAAGGTAAATGGCCCTTTGAATTTGTGTCTGCTCTTCTTGAGTTCAGACCGAGATCAGGAGTCAAGACCACACTGCTCCGTCGTGGCTGTTACCGATTCTCCTTGCTCAGTGCCATAGAAAAGTGGGACACCGATATCAGACTTACCGATACCGAGCGTCAGCAACTTGTGGCTCGACTGGTCGAATTGGGATTCCAGAGGAGATACTATGCGAGCGAAGGCAAGCAGCCAAGTGATGCTATTGGCATACCTGATCGCTTGCTCGACCCTGACAGTAGAGACCGCCTTCAGGCCTGGAAGGACAAGGAGTGCTCCGTGTGCGGTGACAGACCAAAAGCCCCGGCGAACATACATGCTCATCTTTCCGCTGCGTGTCCCACAAAGCACAGTTGGAAAGATGAAATAATTTGCATCGATTGTCTCAGGCTATGCCTCGAGTCGAAAATGTTTCCTGACGGAGATGAAAGGCGTCCATCTGAAAAAGTTACTTGTTGGGCACCCGAATGTGGAGAAATTTTGAGCCATGCAATTATACAAAAGTATGCGGAAACCCAAAAATTCAACGCCTATGACGATGCCTTATGCCAGCAACATCTGCATGCCGGACAAAGCATTGCTAAATGCGCAATGCAAACTTGTCGAGGTGCAATATGGCTTGACCCGATTACCGACAAGAACGTCACGGTCTTTTCTTGCCCCATCTGCAGACATCGAACGTGCAACCAATGTAATCAACCGTATAAGCAGCACTCGAATAAGCCTTGTCCGGTGGGTGAAGCAGCAAGGGCAAATGCACGGAGGATAGAGGAGGAGAAGCTCACCAAAGCATTTATGAAGAAGGAGAGGAAGTGCCCTAGGTGCAAAGTGCTGTACTATAGATCGGAAGGCTGTGATCACATTACTTGTGGAAAAGATACGCACTCCACTGCAAAAAGCTGTAAGTCCTCTTTTTATGCTCAGACGAGCCAGTTCACATGGTTGCACAGAGTTTTTCACTAACTTCCTAATGTGTATAGGGGGGTGTGGATTCGAGTTCTGCTATCTATGCGGGGCCGATTACAACGTGATACGAGCAAAAGGCAATAAGTTCCACGCGAAGACGTGCCAGCATTATGCATAGAAGCTACACGTTTTGGCAAGGCATATATTCGAGAATACTAGATTTAGATTGATTGATCATCAATAGAGGAATCGCTTAGAGAATTCTGGCTAATACACAAGTTCCACCGCCACGCAACCGTATGTCGGTACACTATAAATGTCTCAGCGATGGCAAAGCTACACCGAATGCTTTCCCTAAATGGTCTTCTAGGTTGATATAGTATCGAGTTCTCGACACATGCCGTTGGAGAACATCAAGTCGTGTGGGGTATGGGGTAAGGCCGAATTAGGCGGGGTAAGATAAATAGCCAGAGGCTCCCAGAGTATAGAGAACGGGAAAAGTTCTCAATTAGATTTGATCTATCTATTTGGTCTTTTGGGAAGGAGTAACAATTGAAGGTCCATATAATCGAAAACGTATTGGCAATGACAGCCCCAATAGACTGCGAAGTCCTCGTCGTGGGTGCTGGGCCCGTGGGGCTTCTCACCACACTCCTACTCGCCAAAGCCGGGATCAAGGCGATCCTAATCGAAGGTCTGCCAGATATCGACGACTCGCCGCGCGCAATGGCCTACGGTGCAGCGGCGATAGTTGAGCTGGAGCGAGCTGGAATCGCGGCCGATGCGCGCAAGGTTGGCATGGAAGCCGAGGACTACGATTTCCACCTGCGGTGGATCACACTCGATGGGAAGCTGGTCGCGCAGTTCCAACCCGAGGATAGGATTCCGGGGTCCTTTGATCCCCTTATCTGTGGCCAGTATGCACTTGCAAGAGTCATGCAGCGGCATCTTAGTGAGCTTGGTTGCGCACAGGTATGTGGATGTGATGCTGTTTTGATTTGCATTCTCACCGTCTGTCTATTATTGGATCAGGGATATCTAAACTCATGTGTCGCGGACATAGATACTATTCAACCATAAACTGAGCGATATAAAGGAAACCGACGACGGCGTGATAGCGATCGTCGAGGCTGGAGACAAGGTGAAAGAGTTTACAGCAAAGTATCTCGTCGGCAGCGACGGCGGGCGGTCCAGCGTCCGTCGGATCCTCGATCTAGGCTACGAAGGCTTCACGCTCCCGCAGTGGTTGGTGGCATGTAACGTCAGGTATCCCTTCCGAGAGCACGGCTTCGAGCGAGGACAGTTCATCATCCACCCGGAACACTTCTGCCTGATCGCCAAGATCGACCCTACCGGTCTATACCGTGTGTCGTACAATGAGCAGGAGAATCTCACCAAGGAGGAGGTCCTGGCAAATGTGCACCATAAATTCAACGCGATATTCCCGGGACCGAAGCCACTTTCGAGGGATGCGTATAAGATTGAGAATATCAGCCCCTACCGGATACATCAGCGCAGCGCGACTTCATACCGGAAGGGGCGATCCCTTCTAGCGGGGGATGCAGCACACGCGTGCTCTCCATTTGGAGGTAGGCGAACTTCTGTCCCCGATTTCTAACCAGGTCTGTGTATAAATGTACTAAATATTCAATTGTACAGGAATGGGCCTGACAGGAGGAATCTGTGATGCAGGCGGGCTCGCAGATTGCCTGATCGGAGTGCTACGTAAAGGCTGCGCGGACTCCTTGCTCGACAAATACGCCGAGATTCGCAGGCAGAAGTACCAGGAAATCACCAACCCCGTCAGCTACGGCAACACGTGTGCCTTGCGAGACACGGACCCAGAGACAGCAAGGTCTGCAGAACCGTTTCGAACCATGAATACCTCACCAGAAGCTCGGAGGGTGATGCTAGAAAAGGCGTACTTTCTCGGGCGAGTTTTTTCCCCTTCCGATGGAAGTATTATATTGGAGAATGACTGATGATATCTAGGCATGATTTCCGGCAGTACTGGTCTTCAGTTAACAAGTAAGATTTCACGATATCTGTCTGGAGAAATCACGGCGTCTATGCAGAGTTGAGGGGGCTAGAGTACGTCCAGGGATAGAGCGCTCAGCGGTTTCGCTAAAAGGCTGTCTGACTGACCAAGTGATCCAGGCATCTGAAGACGAAAGCATGATTCATAGTCATGGTGGATCCCAACTCTTTGAGCATTTGCCGATTCAGGTGTTGTTAAACGAGTCTTCAGCACGCGTCAATGAGCACTTGGACGATGAGTAGAAAATGGGTCCAAGAGCAGCAAGACATGCGTTAATCCCCGGAGCGGACCGGGCCACCATATAGTTTGGAATAAAGAAGAACGTTATTAGGCATATAGATCCTTGCCAGGACGCATAGTATTGCGGATTGTAACGGCGGGGTTTAGAGTAGCAGAGTAGGGGTGGAAGCAGGGGGAATTACTTCCGAAGAGTCTTGATTATCACCAAGGTACTAACTAGATAATTGATTGGACGCCGATTGAGGCAGCTTCTGACGACGAGGGCAGTTTTCGGATCGCACACACACGCTTTCGAAGATGTGGTGTCTATCAGAGATGTATTTCGTTGTAGTTGACTCAAAATTCGTTTCATCTTTTACCTCAAGCTTGCTTCAGCTTCAATATGATGCACATCCGTTGATATTGCAGCTACGTCCTCCATGGAAACTTCAGCAGCACAGCCGTGATAGAACTCGCTTTTACTGCCCCTTACAAATGCCTATGTGCATGTGCATTGCCGTCTGTCTAGTCTGCAGATCGTTTTCACTGTCACATGCCAATTTGATCACGTGCTAAGCAGGCATTTCGCATCAGAAGTATTTGTCCGCTGGCTCAAACTTGAACTTTGTGGCGGTTGAGAGTTTCGTTTTACTTCTCTTCGCTCTCACTTATGGAATAGTATGCGGTGCTGCCGAAACGTGCTCGTGCTGCTGTAGCTGTTTAATCGTATGCCCGATTCTTTCCTTCAGAAAATGTCACCTGGAGAGAAGTCATCGTCCATTCGAGCTCATTCGATTGGGGGAAGTGCAGATGAAGAAGAAAGCTAGAACCGTCGTGAAGCTTGAGTCAAGATAGTCTAGCGATGGCGTGCAACCTGGCTGTTTGCAACTGTAAGTAGACGCAACAATTCGGAATAGTTGCAAGTTGCAGCACGTTCAAGGAAGGTTCGAGCAACCAGTCATCCAAAACACGAGAACCTTTTGAGACCATTCTTCTTCGGATCAGTAACTTTTCGATTCATTCGCAAGTCTGTAAACTTCTCGCCGTTTGGTCCGACTAGGGCGGCATACTCGTCTGGTGGTGAATTAGCAGCCACCAGGGTTGGTCTCTTCCGAGGTGTAAACATTGCGGCGTAGGCATGAAGCTTAGTAACTGGACTATCCTTGTTACTGAGAGAATAGGGAATATCCGGAAGGACAGAACCGCTATTCTCATCAATGGCCCCTAAAAGCGTTTGTTGCGGTGAAGATCGGCGGGATTGGGGTCTTGTGTTACTGTACAAAAGAGCTGATGGGCGGCTTGGTTTTGGAGATGCGATTGGCACGTTTGTAGGTGATGAGTTGGCAGTTTCGTATGTACTTGAGGACGAGTCGCTTGAGAAAGAATCCGCTGATGGCCGAGTATCATACTCTGGAATGATAGTTGGTACGTGCTTGCGGGTAGACATGGTGTTCTCAGTGATAGTGATGGTGATTCACCTGAGTACCAATTGATTCTGTAAGCTCATAGCGGTAGATTCAAACAGAAATTAATTTGGGATGAACAAGGCAAAGGACTTGAGGAGCAATGGTGCGAAGGAGTAGGTGCGAAGAACTCTAGCCTCTATGCAGGTCATTTGAGGAACTCGGGCCCTGCTAGGCGATTGATGGCGACTTTCTGCCTTTTGGAACATCAAGCTGAAACTGGGGATTTATTACCCTAAAGATTCCTCTTGATAATGTCGATCTGCAAACCAGCGTCCGAGTGTCACACCATGGCACTTGTCGGTAAATACATCACGGGTACGATGCATGACGATGCTTGACGATTGGATCCCTGGCCTCTCCCAGACCCGAAAGTCCGCCCAGAGCAAGAAACCCTGTCGTACGGCAGTGCTCCCCGGAAGCGAAAGATGGGGCGCCAATTCGCCTCCCTCCGATCCCTTAAAAGGTTCTTGCCGACACAGTGGCTCGTCATTGGACTGGTCTCTCAGTAAAGTACACAGCAGTGTTGGAGTTTAACATTTGTGGCTTGCTGATGACGAAAATGGCTGGTTCCCCAAAGAGGGTGGCGGTCGATTAGACGCTTGGATGAGTAGTCGCACGCTAACTGCTCGGTGCGAGAGATCAATGGAAACTTAACATCAACTTATGTATCTCTTACAAAGTAGTCACACCGGACCGGCCCAGGCCCCAGGCCTAAAATCGAAATTTAGAGGTTTAAGCATGTTGAGAAGTCCTATGTACGGAGTGCCCAGTAGAGTCAACGAGACGTATGTAGTCGGTAGTTGGCCATCTTGTCGCGACGCGTGTCGACCGATCGACATGACGCGACGTGTCAGCATGAAACTGGCAGGAGCAAGTGCCTCCTTCATTGTCAGTGTACGGGTGGTGTTCGCCGTTCCTTCCTTGGTGTGCACCTACCCAGCGTCCGTAGTTTCTGACGCGTTGCTCATGACCCCACGTGATCTGGACTATCAGTCCTGGCACCGTCTACCCAAGTGATGGGCCGACTGACCAAGAGGACCTCAACCAAGGTGAGCAATCTTCCAAATCTAAAAAGACCCTCTCGTGTCCCACGTCCTTGCTTGGAGGCAGGCCGATCTTGTGGGGAAGAGAAACTCTTGAAGGATGCATTTATACTCCACCGCAGCTGTGATACGGTGGGTCATTAACCCAATATCGACCTCGCCTATGGATGCCTGCGACCTTATTGAGCCTTGAAATGTACAGCCTGCTCTTCCCAATGGGACCACTTTTCCCCCAAGGTTGTTTCTCCCATGATTATCGCCATACACCTCAGCACGGTATGTGTGCTGCAACTGAGCAACCCCCCACCAAACGCCGACGCCTGTCTCCGCCAGAACCCGGTCCGTACGTTCTGCGCAATGTCCTCGAGGATGTTCCACTAGACACCGAAGACGGGCGACAGGACGTTTCGATTACGTGCGTCGAGTACTGGAGTAGGTCGGAAGAGCATTGATTCCAAAGAGCTGGCGCTCATATTGTCCTAGATAACAACTTGTACATCGGAACCTCGGCGGCAGAAATCCTCCACCTTGTTGCAATACCCTCCGATGATGAAGATGACGCCGCTTCTGTCACCTTCATCCTTGCATCGCGACTTCAGCCCAGCGGCCATGCTGCCTCCAATGACTCGGACGCTGCCCCAGGTATCCAACAGATCCTGGTTTTCCCAGGTCCATTGAAAGCGTGTGTCCTATGCAACGGAGTAGTTTCATTTTATTCACTTCCCGAGTTTAGCCCAGCGTTTCCAAATAGGGAGCCCACCGGAGTGCAATGGATCGGTGGACTAGACGAAAATGAGGACAAGGAGAACCCGGAAGGCCCAGTGGTCATGATTGCAAACACTAGACGCATTCTACAGGTCAGAGTTGGCGATAGGTTGAGGGCAATCAAGAACAACATAGAGTATCCCGGTTGTTTACGGTCCAGCAGGCGAGAGACCATCGCTTGCGTTGCCGACGATACTAGTTATGCTCTACTAGAAGTCGAACATCAGCAGAAAATTCCCTTATTCCCTATATCATCGCAGCCTCAGGTGGAAGAGATAGCTCCCACTCCTAGCCGATCTCCTGCCACTTCTCCACCCCCTGCTGATGCAGGCCATGGGAGAAGCACAAGCATGGGAAATCTCATTGGCACCTCCAGCAACCGTCGTGACGAATCCCAGACTCGAGGGCCTACATCTCACCAGCTTGTACCGTCTACTTCAAGTCCTAACCAAGGAAGCCGAACGCAGTCTCCAGCTCCCACTTCTGCCGCCACGGACGCCGATGGAAGTCCAAAACCCCGTCCACGAGCTGCAACCGATAGCACTCCTGCAAAGACTGCCGGCTCGGCCAGTCAGAATTCGTTGCAAATGCTCAAACCTCATGTCCTTTCCCCGTTTCCCAGTGAGTTCATGCTAACGACAGGCACTGCTGAAACAGAACCAGGAGTGGCTATGTTTGTGAACTTGGATGGAGATGTTGTTCGTGGAACAATTGAGTTTGAAATATACCCAGAAGATCTTCTGGTGGACAATTTCTCTGTCCCAGAAAATCCCACTGGCCCATTGCCGGACGGTGAAGGTCAAATTGTATTTGCACTCATAAGGAAACCTAAGGAGCAGGATGTTGTTAGAGGTCTTGAGGTCCAACAATTACAAAATGCTGCGGAGCTTGTTCATCCGAAAACATGGGTACATTTACCTGAAGTGAAGTCTTCAAAACCGCCAAAGGCTGGTCTGCGTCACACTCTCAGCAGCCATTTGTACTGCTTTCGAATTGCGAGAGATTTACTTCAACTCGTCCCATTATCTCTTGGGCCCCTGAGATCACGGCAGGAACAAGATCCCAGGACGCAATCTGCCGTTGAGCAGCTCGAGCAGGAACGGGCACTCTTCGAAAGTGTCTCAACTTTAACGCCGGTCGAGACATCAGTTGAACTAGTGACCAAGCGAGCTACGGAAGAACACAAATTTGCAAGTCGTCTAGGGAGGGCGTATACAAAGAATCTGGTATTCCAGGGAAGAGGTCTATTCATGATCCTCCAGAATCCATTAATCTCGCAGCTGGAGTATCGATTGGCACAGCAAATGGTGGATGGAAGCTTTTTGCATGTCAAACCCAGCAACATATTTGGCTTTTTAGCGAGTATTCATGGCCGTGAGCCGAAGGACGAAACTGAATTCCTAACGCTCAACTACATTAAGCAGAAAGCCAGCCTCATACTCTTCTTATACTTGCAGTCGCATCTGTCAGCAGTCGATATCCTAAGAGCCGTGGAGAACACCTTGCACGATGGTGGTCTTGATCCACGAGTACCACTCCTGCTCCTCCCACCCTTGGCGGCAGAAGTTCTGTATGGTGCCGAAGGTATTTGGCTTCACCAAGGAATGACGGATCTTCTCCAAGGCTTTGAGCATAAGATCTCAACTTTCGAGGATGCTCCCATTGACTTCTGGATGATGATCCGGCATTTCTTAATGCTCTGGCAGGAAAAACGAGGCTATGGGAGCATCACTGACGAGAAACATGTCTTCGACTCTGTGGATGCTGCACTGTTGCACGTCTTGCTCCACCTCGATCAAGCTCTACCAAGTGACAGTGGTGCTCAAAAATCGGTCAGAACCAAGCTGAACAACGTCGTTGATCACTGGAAGGGTGACTTCGATCGAGCAGCCTTCCTCTTAGAGAGATACAATAGATTGTTTGTGTTGAGTCGGCTCTATCAGAGCAAGAAACAAGCCCGCGATGTTCTGGCCACATGGAAACGCATAATTGAAGGCGAGAAAGATTTTGACTATGGTGACAATATTGGCTTTGTGGAGGGACAGTTGCGGCGGTATTTGATGATGATCCGAGATGCGGAATTGGTCCAAGATCATGCTCTCTGGTTGGCTCAGCGCAATCCCAAACTTGCTGTGGAGATCTTGACCGATGATGGTGCACGAGTCAAGTTCGATCCCCAACAGGTAGTCACATTGCTTAAACAGCGGGCACCAGGAGCAGGTCAACAATACTTGGAGCATCTTGTATTTGGCAAAGGTCTAGATAAGTATGCTGACGATTTGATCGGCTACTATCTTGATTCTGTCCTCACAGTACTGGAAGAATCAGAGGCAGCACGGACGTCACTGGCAGAAAGCTATTCCACCTACCGAGCGCTTGAAACCCCGAAACCTACTTACCTTGATTTCATCAATCAAAACGCACCGCCAGAGCAGTGGTGGCGATCGCGGCTTCGTCTGCTTCAATTACTGGGTAGTGGCGCTTATGCCAGTACTAGCACATCAGGTAAAGATCTCACATACTCGGTCCCGATAGTGCTGGAGCGCATGGCGCCATTCTCCTCTTACCTGGTATCCGAATCCATCATCCTCGACGCTCGACAAGGCCGGCACAAGGAAGCCCTTCGATTGCTGACCCATGGTCTCGGCGACTTCGATACCGCAATCCGCTATTGCTACTTTGGTGGGCCCGCTCCTCCGCATTCACAAACAATTGATGCCAGCGCACTTCCATCTCGCGAGCAGCAATCTGAGCTCTTCGACTTTCTCTTTCACGAGTTCATCAACATATCAGATGTTGAAGACCGTCTTGAGCGCACGAGTCATCTGCTGGGCAAGTTCGCGACTTTCTTCGATCCACTGTCAATTCTTCAGGATGTCCCTGATTCATGGAGCGTTGAAATGCTGTCGGAGTTCCTGGTCCGCAGCTTCCGGGCCGCAACTACGGAACGCAACCAGGCCATCATCATCAAGGCGCTGAGCGCTGCACAGAACCTGCAGAAGCAGGTCGAGTTCATTGAGGCATGCGAGAAAATTGGTGCAAGCTTCGATAGGGACGGGGGAAGTGGTAGATCTGGCACAATCAATGGTACTATCGCCGACGTCGAGATGGATCTTGATGTTCGAGTTTCTTGACATATTGTGAGATGGCGCAGATACGAGGTACCACGAAACAATGAAATCATGGTCCTTTCTTTCGAGCATTAGATTAAACATTAGTGTCGGCAGTGGCGACGAATGTAAAGAGAGCTTCGTCGAGTCACACTGACCGCCTAGGGGGTTATCTTTTCGTGCGAGTAGATTACTTTCAACAAAAGAACAAGAAAACAAGAATGAAGAGAAGGGGAACGCTGTACAACACTGTTACCTGCTCAACGCTTGCTCGCTTTCCAGAAACAGCAGCCCAACATGAGAGAGAGAAAGGAACGCCTAGCCATGAAGAAGGTAACCCGTCCCACGCTGCCTCAGAAAACGCCACGTCATGTAGAAAAGGCTGCCGAAAAAGAGACGCGTGGTGAGTGTCAGCAGCATCGCCCACCACCGCGGGACGGCGGTCTTCGAAACACATCCTCCCACTCCGTCAAGCCAGACAAGAGACCGTTGCGCTGTCTCTTGCCATGGCGTCTGCGCAACGTGCTAGCACCATCGTCACCGCCCGTCATGCCACTGCGCACGCTCGCGCCGTCCCCGTATCCACCGCCGTCGCCGTACTGGATCCCGCTAGTTGGGTCGTCCGGGTCGATCTCACCGAGCTCAATCTTTGTGAGAATCGTGCGGCCCAGCCGATTGAATAGCTCGTCGACATTCTCTCCCGTCAGTGCCGACACCTCCATCGTCACGGGGACAAGCGCCTTAGATGCCCATCGTGATGCGAGATCGCTGCTGACTTCGCGGCCTTCCGACGAGACCGTCGCCGTCCATTTGTTGCTCGTGCCGCTTAGGTTGATCGAGTCTCCACGCGACCGTGTCGTCCCTGCGCTGGTGCCTCCACCGGTGTCGTACGGCAGAAACGACTGTCTACTCGAGGTGCTCGACGGTGTAGCGCCCGCAGTCTCCGACGGCCGCTGCGTGTTTCCACTGATGTGGATATTCTGCCGTTGACTCCCATCTGATAAGTCGGCCTTATTCCCCGCCAATATCACCGTCAGATTCGGACTCGCCAATGCCCGTGCGTCACTCAGAAACGTTGGCAGCGCATTGAAACTCGCAAGGCTCGAGACATCGTAGACCAGGATCGCCCCCGCAGCACCACGATAGTAACTCCGACTGACGCTGCGAAACCGCTCGGTGCCCGCGGTATCCCACAACTGGAGTTTTATCCTGCGGCGGGTGGCGCCAGAGCCGATCTTGACGATTTTGGAGGAGAACTCGACGCCGATGGTCTGTGACGAGAGCACCCGCCATTCGGCCTTGACGAACCGATGCAGGATGCATGATTTGCCGGTGCCAGAAGGCCCGATCAGGACGACTTTCGCTAGGTAGTCGTACATACTTCCTAGTTCCTGCAGGCAAGAAACGATATGTGTCAGTTGATTATGCCGGGAATGCAGCCTGGGGGGAGGAAGGGGAAAGCGCCCATACATACCTGATGCGAATCGGGCACGGAACTGATATCGGACGCCGCTGACATCCTTCTCGGACGCGCCATGTCGTATCGTCGTTCTCGCTACGTCCCAGAGCCTTGCTGGCTGGCTACGGCGGGATTATGCTTATCGTATCCTTATGGTACGGTGAGAGAAGTGGTGCTGGCCATAGAGAGCAGGTGGTTAGTGGTCAGTGGTGCTCAGCGGTCACCCTGTCTTGCGACTGCGCCCGCGACGCGGCATGTCGTCCAGCGCCAATCATTTGCGGCGGCCCTGGATAAGGCTATCTCGGATCGGAGTTTCTGTTATTCCGGTATGCGCCGAAAGTCGACAGAGTGGAAGTCGCGACTGGGTCCAACAAAAGACAGCATCGCTGCTTCCACCTTCCACTTTGTAAGGCAAGATTGACGGGTTGCATTTGAGTCGAAGAGAGCGCCATATTCAAACCATCCGTGGATCGATCACCTATATGTGTATGCCATGATTTTGTACAATTTGCACTGAATGCCCCTGCTTCATTGACGCCATCAGGCACTGTAGGGGTAAGTGGCTTCATTGAGCACGGTCAGCTGTCTCGACTTTGATGAAGTGATCTTGACAGGCCTTCCTGAAAAACTGAGCTATCAAAAACCGTCAAAGCAGAGCGGACAGGGTTTCTCAGAGGACTGCTCTCAATACGCCTTGTCCAAGGGACATTGATTGGTAGCCGCTACCCGGATTGCCCCAAGCGTGTGTCTTCTGTCCGTCGGATCTATCCGATCAGCACCACGATTCACCCATCTTTCTTTGTTCTTGCATTCGTATAGATTACATTTATTCAAAGTTGTCAATGAACATCACTGCAATATAATCCCAACAAGAAGTGTGCTCAGAGCTGGCACCCCCTAGAACACAGAACAAACTTCTAGCCCCAAAACAAGATGTCGAACGCACTGGCGATCCTGGTTCAGGCAGCTTAGAGTCGATTGTATGGGTACGAGAAAGTTGGCAATTAATTCTCAAAGGCAACTTTCAATCTCATCTAGTTTACGATCTCAGAACCGGTTACCTACAGCCTACTACCGTGGTGGCACTTCCCGGGCCGTCTTTTTTCAGCTCAAGGACCTTCCCGAGGATAAATCCAAATGGAATTCGATCTTTCTCGGCGTGATTGGTAGTCCAGATCCCAACGGCCGCCAGCTTGATGGTATGGGTGGCGGTATATCAAGTCTCTCCAAAATATGCGTGGTCGGACCCTCAACCCGTCCAGATGCCGATGTCGACTATACTTTCATTGCCATTAGAGTGAAGGACACTGAAGTCGACTTCTAAAGCAACTGTGGAAACATGACAAGCGCCGTAGTGCCTTTTTCTATTGACTCTGGGCTCTTCGCAATCAATGGCACCGCAGGACAAGCTACGGTCAAAATCCACAACACCAATACCGGCAAAATCATCCACTCAACACTCACAACCGAAAATGGAGAATCTTCAGCTCGAGGTGGATTTGAGGTCGATGGCGTATCAGGCGAGGCTGCGCGCATTCAACTGGACTTTCTGAACCCTGCAGGGTCGAGAACAGGGAAACTGCTCCCGACGGGGAGCAAAATAGATGAGTTCGATGGAATACGGACATCTTGCATTGATGTTGGAAATCCTTGCTGCTTTGTACAGGCTGAGGAAATGGGTGTTGATGGAGGGTACACTCCAGATCAGATTGAACAGCATCCAGATCTGCTTCGACGACTGGATTCCATTCGAAGACAAGCCGGGGTCAAGATGGGCCTCGCCAGCTGTCCAGGTGAAGTTCCAGGCAGTGTTCCAAAGATATGCGTGGTCTCACCTAGTGACGATTCTTCCAATGTGGACCTTCGACTTCGAGCCATCTCTGTCGGTCAACCACACAAAGCAGTGCCCATCACTGTTGCGCTTTCTACTACGGCAGCCTCCAAATTGGCAGGTACCGTTGTCCAGGAGTGCGTTTCACCTACTATGGTGGATCCAGCTGGTGTAACTCTCGGTCACGCCAGCGGGACCTTGATGGTCTGAGCTAAATATGATCAAGACGGAGCATTGAGTTTCGCCACTGTATCCAGGACGGCAAGGAGATTGATGGAAGGAACAATCTTTTGGAAGTGAACCTCTGCCTTCCTCGTGGTGTAGGAAAGTATGCTAAAATGGCAACAACCAACGATCAGATGGACAGTTTCTGTGACTAACCATACCTGAGCCTCTAACCATGCACTGCGAGAACACAATTCCGACTACAGCAAGTGCGCATATCGGTGCTAGTAGCAGAATCAGTATGAGTTCAATCATGGCTTAAAATGGAAGCGGTGAACCAGACTTGAAAATGGATGTTAAGGTGTTAACTTCAGCAAAGTGATGGGGGGCTGCAGACGCGGTCAGGCGCATACTTAGACGAAGAGAACCAGTAGGTAACACCGGAGCCACTGAGCACATCATGCGCTTCCCTACATTCGGCTATCCAGAAGATATGAGAAGGCAGCACACCTGATCACATCATTGTGAAAGGGGGAGATGTTACTTGACAGTATGGTCTGGACGAACGACAAAAACTGAACGGGGGTTCTTCCACAAAGCTAAATGCTCTCCAAGGTAATGGAGGCACTCCCTCAGCCCACGGGCATTTACTCTTCAAATTCATTCAGTCCGTGGAGCAACAATACCATCTTCCATAAGCTAGAAACCAGCGTTGCAAGTCTGTCCAGAAGCTTGGCGCCCTGCTCCAGAACGAGGGTAAGATTGGTTCTGGGATAGGACGACTTGCTCATCGATTGACTTCGCCCTGAATTACTAGAGAGAAAGGCCTCAACGAATTCAGGTGTAGACTCATAAAGTCGCTTTCATAATCGCCATCGTTGAAAATTGCAAAAGGACTCAGATCGCGACTTATCAGTGCTCACGACGGATCAATATTGGTTACAAGGTTACAAGGATTCGATCAGTACATGCATCTACATCGTGCATAATGATGCCTCCAGCTCGCGCTTCCTGCAATCATCATAATAGTTTGACGAGTAAATCCGTGAGAGGATGAATTATTTCATGGCTCTTCAAGCTGCGAATGAGCTTGTTCAGGTTGACTTATATCATAACAGACTTCAATTCAGATGTCGTCTTTAACATGGTTCGAAAGTAACAGGTATGATTTGTGACACTTTAAAGATGTTATTTAGAAAACCTTTTGATTACTGCGAATCCTATTTCCGATTGAAGATTCGGCTATCGATGATCGCCCTCGCTCAACCATATTTCCCCCTTGGCCAGGACACTCAGCGGTATCTATCAACAACGTAAAAGTAAGGAATACATGCAACAAACTTCAATGCTGAGAGGACATATCTAGGGTCGCCCCAGTCAGCCCTCCTTGGCTAATGGCAGAGGAAATCTAGGCTATTTCCTTGTTCGAGCAAGCTCTTGCTGCCATCAAATTTAGGGCGCTTCCTGCTTTGAAGTATTCGATTTGTTCATTGTTGAAGGTGTGCTTGACCTCACACTCCCAAGGAGACCCACTTCCGCTGGAAGGGGACACTGTAAGGAAGAGTGATTGCCCTGGAGTCAGTTCTTTCAACTCCAAAATACTGACCTTTTCTGAGGACCCGATGCGCTCGTAGTCTGCCTTGTCGGCAAATGTGAGAGCCAACATGCCTTGCTTCTTCAAATTGGCTTCGTGGATACGCGCGAAACTCTTCGCTATAATGGCGACGCCACGAAGGTACCGTGGTTGGAGAGCACCGTGCTCTCTAGAGGACCCTTTCGCCATAGTTGTGGTTGGCTATTACTACCCAGGGTTGCCCCAAACTCTTATAAGATCGCGCGGTGCTAGGCACGTCGCTCACAGCGCCTGTCAAATGGTTGGTGACAGTATTGACTTTTTCATTCTCAGCGTTCGTTGCCCCAATGATTGTATTGTTGGAAATGTCCTCCAGATGTCCTGGAAAGCGAAACCACGGCCCGGCAGGTGTAATGTGATCAGTCGTACACTTTCCCTTAACTTTAATGAGTATTGAACAACCCTCAAAGTCTTTTCCGGACCATGCTTCAAATGGCTCTAGTTTCTGCAATTGCTCCGACTCAGGGTCGATCTTTATGTCAATCAGACACCTGCCCTCATATGGTGGTGGCGTGTAAACATCGTCCGCATCCTCGTAGCCGTTGAGGGGAAGACGCTCCCCGGTTGGAGGTTGAAATGTGAACTCTTCTCCAGATTCCGTCTCTAAGATATCCTTCGTAGGGTCAAAGGCAAGGTCAGAAGAGAATATCTTGGCCATCACTAGCTCCGGGGGAGGCAAGGAAAATATGCGTTGCCGGATTCGAATCGAGCCGACCGGTGAAGTTGCGGTTGTAGGACGTGATTATTGAATTTTGAGTGCCCTGTTGTGATCAGCTTCCTCACACTCAGCTTATTATCGAGGATGTCATCTCACCTTCTTCATGTCACGCCTGTCCCACGAACCACAACATGGTCCACAGGCGTTTGTGAGCAGAGTACTTTGGAGTCGCTCAAAAACATCCAAAATCCCTGCGCTCTCTAGCGTGGCTCTAGTCTGCTCGCTGCCTGTGACACAAGAAGGTTCATCTTTGGTTTGAGACCAGCATCCAAAGCTTGCTGACCGAGACTTGCAGCCCTCGACATGTCTTCGAAGGACGAATTTGTGCAAGAGCCAATCAAACCTGCCGTCAGTGTGGACGGCCGCGCCTCTTTCGAGACAGCCTGGCCAAATCTAGATATGGGAGTCGACAGATCCGGGGTAAACGGTCCATTAGCTATTGGTTCGAGAGAAGGCAAATCGATCTCAATAATTTTATCGTACTCGGCGCCGTTGTCGGCTCGTAGTTCGCTCTGAGCAAAACGGACACCAATAATGCGAGGCGCGGTCAATTCTAGTGGAAGGTCAGCCATCACGTCTACAGCATCTGCACCACCAACGCCGATTGCAATCATACCCATTCCGCCTGCATTTGGGGTGTGAGAGTCTGTCCCAACCATCATACCGCCAAGATAAGCATAATTCTCTAGGACGATTTGGTGAATAATTAGAGCTCCAGGCCTCCAATATCCCATATTATATCGTTGACAAGCACTAGCTATGAAGTCATAGACCTCACGATGGGCTTCAATGGCGTTCGGAAGGTCCTTTTCACCGCCGTCTCGGCCCACGATAAGATGATCGCAGTGAACTGTGGTAGGAACTGCCAGTGAGCGAGAAAATGGAATTGGCTTTGACTAGTGGAGTCCAAAAACCCTGGCAGGTTTGGACGTTCTCGGAAGTGCGATCATCATGAAGGGCTTGTTGTCTATCGGCGTATATGTACTCCATCTAGGTATAAGTTGGTGATGGGTGCCGTGAGAATAATTACTAAAGGAGAATTCGCGGTTTTAATATTGAATAATTCAATGCCAGGACCGAGGAAGTGAGATTCCAAAGAGGAACAAGGTAATTCAGATGACATTCTTGAGGAGCATCGTGACTATCCAGGGGAAGGCATTTCGGATGGGTCCGATCACATTCATCTACACCTGGTTAGCTCCCGACAAGGCTGAACCGCGGTGGTCTGGCCTGAATACAGGGCCACATTTTTGAGCCCGGACACCGCCAACAATGAAACCCTGATCCAATCTGGAACAGAATGATACATAGTTTAATAGTTTAGTGTGTATATTCTCAAGGATAATTCAAAACGGCTTCTAGGCTCAATCAACTCGTTTAAAGCATTTTATTGCTAAAGGACGTTCGTAATATTCCCCGGAAACATGATTCCATATACAACGCCTGCAAGCATAGTATCCAGCATTTGTGATCCATTATTTCCCCACAGGCAATCTATTTACAGCATCTTTGACTTGGTCGCCTCACCCGACCATGCATATTGTAGCCCAAGAAGCAACACCGATCCGAGGGACGACACCCCGAAATAGAGCCCCCACCCCAGATTCCTTCAGGATAAACATTAAAGTGGTGAGCATCGAGGCATTGGCTGGGCGAGCTGGATCTGCTTTCACTGATTGCATCTCGACTCGCAATACCTGCAATTTCGTCAGTTCTGTGTACAATGGAGAATGAAACTCCAGCAGAGGCATACCTCGAATGGCTGATTCCAGCAGCTTAGCGCCACCAACCGTGGAAGCAGCAATCTTTTCACCCATGTTCAACCTTTCGATTGGCGCCTTGCGCCGAAGTTCCCTAATTTTACCCTCTGCGAGACGTGATATCCCGATCCTTGAAGACCAGCCGGTGATTTGCCGCAGTGCAACAGCATTTACTCTTTTGTTGACACCTCGGATGCCTTTGGCTTCCAAGATATGGAAGGACGTCTCCATGGTTCCGGCCACTCTTCCCCCAGTGGTTGCTGTTTTGCCGCGTGTGATCTCGACAGTTTTCATACACGTCTTCATACCTATTCCTATTAGCTTCCCAGCACCTTTTGAAGGAGTATTTGCATACCCATTGTCAGGTATGATTGGGCAGCTCCACCGGCAATCCTACCAAGTACTCCAGGTACCGCAGGACTGGCACCAAACTGAAATTTGGGCCATTTTTTAACTTCCGTTGATGCCAATATCAGTATTGCTCCTTTTGGTTGAAGCCTCAATCCATGCCCATGGGATCAATCCTTGGTAGAAGGCCGTGAAGCCGCCTCTTGACCAAGTCTTTCGGGCAGCCTCTCGGAGCGTATCTCCTCTATGAGCAGCCACATGGGTTTTCAGAACTTCCATGGGTTGGCCTAAGGAAGTGACCTGGAAAATATTCATGAAAGCCTCCACAACAAGGTTCCTCCATTGAACCGGTCTACGATGCCCCAGAGAGGTGGACCTGACAGATTCCACATTGAGTGGCTTGGTGGGTACAGACATAGTATTCTATAGGAACTGTGACACAATGTAAAAGATCAGACGCTGATAAAGAATATTGAGAGCGACAATAGGCGCTAGCGAAAAGACATTGATCAGAGGCCTAAGTTTCCAAGGAGAGGTTATGCCGGTTGTCGGATGCATCCGAAATCCTAGAGTGGTAAAGGCCAATATCTGCTGGATCAGGTCCGCTTATTGTGTTGCTGTGGAAAAGAAGTCCATTCCGAAGGACGACTCCCAGTCGAAGCCTTGAGCAAAAACATCTCTCCATGCCCCATCCACGCTGGGTGTTGATAGAGGATCTATTAGAAAAACATCACCCTGTTGCCATAAGCTGTCTGTTGTCCCTAGGTTTGTTTGTGCTGTCGCTTTAACTGCAGTTGACGTGTTCTGTGACTTCAGCCCAAACCAAGACAAGAATTCCACATGAACCTGATCATTGGAAGACTGAGGGCAGTCAAAAAGTGCCAACGTAGCTTTTCCAGTCTATTCACGATACCGAAACAACCTAAACAATGGCTCTGATATGTATCTGTTCATCATGACATGCCGAGAAGACGCTGACAATATTCCCAGACGTCTTACCAGCAAGGCAAGTTGCCTCATTATTATTTCTATCATATCAAAAAGCATTTACTCTGCGATCGGGCATTGGCTCCTCCTCATATTCCCGCTATCTCCCCGGTGACGAAGTACAACGCGAACTCACGTGACTCTGGGACTATTGGTGTCAGAAGCCACACGAATTGGAATAAATGAGACGAAATAGAAATATAATTATCCTATTTTATTTGCGACTCCTGCTTCATCACTTCAGTCTGGCATATCAATGGCCTAAGAAATCATATATAGCTTGGAATTTGGCGCAACCAGCATCGACCGCGTCCGTCTCCTGCTGGGACAGTGCATTGACTAGGTTGCCGCTGGTGTCTGGCCCATCTTCTGCACGAACGCCGCCACCTAGTTCTGCCATAGCTGTGGGCACCGTTGGCCACGGCGGCCTGCCCGAGCCGTAAGGATCTTTCGCAAAGTCCGTCCAGACCTTCCCCAGGTATGTGCTCAATTCGCGCTGGAAGGCTGTGGAGCCCTCTTTGGGATATGTGCCAAGCACGACGCCAATCTCAGAGGCGTGGTAGACCCCAGCGTCCTCGAATATCTGGGTATTCGCAAAGCTGGCGTTGTAGTAGTAGCGATAGCTGGGAATGCCGGCCTTTGCAGTTTCTAGTGCCACCAGCCGTGCTGGACATTGAAATATAAAGTCCGTGTAAAGCGCGGCGAGCTGCCTAAACATGCTCGAGTAGCCAGGATAAGCTGCCAAGAGACCAGAGACTTCGGCATCCGTTGCTAATGGGAAAAGGCCCCGGACGAACGCAGTCGCATTCGTGGCATTGACGGAGTACAGGCGGCCCTCATGGGCGTTGGAGCCTCCGAGGATGGGTACTCTGGCAATCTTAGAGTATGATGCTTTGGAACTCAGTCGGTCGGAACGAGCTAAATAATTACTGGTAACGTTGTCAAAGACTGGAGCCCAGCCCAAGCGGGCGTGCTCGTTATAATCCTTGATTTTGGCCACGTCTACCGCTCGCATGCAGGCAAGGATCTCGGGGGCATTGTTGTCTGCGGCCGTAGAGTTACCACAGCCCATGGCAGCAACCAGAATATTCCACGAGGAGGAGTAATCTGCTGGTACTCCACGAAATGTCGCGGTTCCAGACTCCATGATTGCCGCGTAGAAGTTGAGTGGCTTCGGTGGTGCTGTGACCAAGGCATCGACACTGTCATAGATAGGAACTTGTTAGTGCCCGGCAAGTATTCAAGATTTATAATTTGCGATCTTGTGAACTTTCACTTACCTGAGAGCACCAGCGCTTTCTCCAAAGATGGTGACCTTGGCTGGATCACCACCAAAGGCGGCAATATTACGTCGTACCCAGTCGAGCGCTAACCTCTGGTCCAGGAATCCCGTATTGCGCTCGGTAACTGGCACTTGAGGGGAGCCCGAGAAGCCGTATACGTTTGTGCGATAGTTCGGTACAACCACAATGACATCGTTGTTTGCGGCGAGGTAAGAGCCATCGTACTTCTCCACAGAGTTCGAGCCGTAAAGCAAGCCGCCTCCATACAGCCACACCATGACTGCCTTCGGCTTTCGTACTGGCTGGGGCACGTACACGTTCAAGTTGAGGCAGTCCTCGCTTTCTCCGGCTGGTGGAGGGGGAGAGTTGAACCATTCGAGGATTTTAGTGCGTCGCGGGTCAGGGTAGTTGAACTGTTGAATACACGCTGGTGCATATTGCGAGGCATCCCGCGGTAATTTCCATGGCGCTGGCGGTTTGGGAGCGGCGAATCTCACAGGCTGTGCGCCGAAGGGTACACCGAGGAAACTGTTCAACACCGTCTTAGAAGTGGAAACCGTCGCGGTAATGCCAACAACGACACCTGCGTCAGTCTTCGCAGTGGGACGGCCACCCCAGTTGTTTGATGACTCTGGTCTGGAGAGCACAACGAGAGGGAGTAGAACGAATGACAGAAGGAACGCAACGAGAGGATGAGGTCGCGCCATGTTTGGTGGAAAACTCACCTTGGGTCAGAGTCGAGACACAGCTTGCGAAGCGATCGCTTGAACCGGAGTGTTGGCGTGCAGTATATATACCTATTTCACCAGCGAGATCTTCTTCAAGACAAGCCGCCGTCTCATTTCGAAGTGGAGTGGTTTCCACCTCATGGCCGCCGACCCTGGGGAAGCACTTTTCTTTCATCCTAGGTTCTCTAGGCCTCGAGGAAAAAAAGTACCGAGAAGCACGGCTTGCAAGCAAAATGCGGAGAGTCCGGGAGAATTCAATCTTGCTAGCCAGCCTAAGGCTAGGCTTTTGCGTAGCTCAGATCTAACGGGCACAGAATGATCCAATCTGCGCCGATTTTATATTTTCCTGCCGACGAAGGTGAATCCGGAGAAAGAAACTCCGGTGGAGAAAACCATCCACCGGCAAGCAATCTTGCTAGGGAAAAAATTAGCCTTATGACGAGCGTGGGATAGATCCACCAAACTCCAGGGAATAGACCTTGTATTCTGCGGGGTAGCTTGTTGGCTTCCTTTCGAAGGACTTGGAAGTAGGAAAATGCAAGGAACAGGGACATCCAATTTTAAAATGAAGAAAGGTAACCAAGGAGGATGAATTACTAGAACACAATGAAACCCCTGGCAGTATCAAGTATTCCTCTTAAACCTAAGCACGGAGAACGGTGCACCAAGGACCGAGCAATGGTCCCATATCATTCTCATTCTCATTCTCATTCTAGGAATAGCCAGCGCCACCAGCCGTGCGTGTCCAAGGCCTATCCCCGCACCATTTGCATAGCCTGGTCGCCGTGCCCATTTTGGCTAATGATATGCTTATGCAGAATCAGACCTCAATATCCGCCATTTTGACCTCGGCATAGGCTTCATCGTTTTGGCTTTCTACTTCGAAAGTGGGCGCTATCAACCCCGGAAACCCTGACCGCTCTTGCAACGCAGAGTCGGATCTGTGACTTGAGAATTGCCTGAACGCATGGACAGCTGTTGGCAAGCCAGCCTGTAGACTGCTCTCTTGAGTCTGCGATCTCGGCACAACGGATTGGTGATGCAATAGAGTGATATCGGGCTCGGCGCTTTGATAAGCAGATAGGTCTGGCTCACTTCGAGGGCGTGTCAAAGTCGGCGCACAGACATCTATGGTGTGGGAATTGGCATCCAAATATCCTTCCACCTCTGGGAATTTCGACTGCAAGCCCGGGTCATGGGCAAGAAGAGAGTGAGGATATGATATCAGGGCGAAAGAATCATCAACTCCTAATTGATACTCCAAACTTGGGAAACTATGATGAGTCTGCAACGGAGGTCGAAAGGCTACAGGAGACTCCCAGTGCGGTGTTTGTGATTGCTGAGGTGAGACATACTGACCGTCGTCCTGACCGGGCGAGTGTGGAATGATGGGTGGTTGACTATTGTCAACAGCATCATCTGCAGATACAGCAAGCAAGGCAGAGTAGAGGGCTTCATCGTGTTCATCAACATGTGCCCAAGGCTCATGATAACTAGGAGACATATTCATGCAATCTTGGTCATCGGGCTCGGACTTAATCAGAGGTTTTTGTGAACTCTTGTGCTCTGAACCGAGGCACAGTTCGTTTCCTGGATGTTGGCTGTTCTCTTGGTGCGAATCATCCGTGCCGAGTTGCTCTTGCAGGACGGTGTGGTACTTCCTGTCGAATCTTGCCAATGGTCGATCGTGAGATATAGGAGGTGAATGGGAGCTCCCTGACAAATGATCAAGCAGGCCATAATGCGTGCGTGAGAGATTGGTTTCTTCTTTTGTCAGACGTGGCAACTCAAAGAGATTTGCTTCAATTGGGTGGTCTTGCTGGGAATGTATCTCGAGGCCACTCGGATCCTGGAGTCCAAAATTATTGTGGTCGCTAGTCTCGTGGAGCTGGTCGAAGGATAGGCCGGCACTGATCGAATTGGCAAAGGTGGCAGCCATCTGACCAAATTCAGGGCTTCCATCCTGTTTGAATGGAATAAAACTGTCCCAAGACAGGTTTGGCTCTTCGAGGAAGTGGTCATTTCTGTCAAAGTTAGCATGGATGGGGGAGCCTTCCATCATTGTATCCAGGGCAAGAGGAGGTAATCCCATCTCTGACGCTGGCGGTAGCGGGCTGTTTGTTGCAAGGCGGTGGGGAGGAGCAATGAGTTTTTGCCACGTTGTTGTTCCCACGAATCCAGATTGCGCTTGGGAAAACCTCCAGAGCAGGATTGCCATTCTTCTTCCCGAGTTGTTTCCGTCCGCCCCATCATAACATGCCCAGACCTCCTGCATGATGGTCAAGCTGTGAAAGAACCCTCGGACGTGATCATCCGCTGAATGAATTGCTATGGGATCTTTGGAGTCCTCCGCGAGCTTCTTAATCTCCGTCAGAGATGTAAATGTTGATGCCCACCATCTAGATTGAAAGACAGGTCTGACTTGTCCGTGGGCAGAGATGATGCACTTTTCAAAAATAGCCTCCTGCACTTGCTCTCCATTCTGATACATGTACGTGATGGAGTACCAATTCTTTGGTTCATCGGGTGGAGAGACCTTTGACTTCCAATCTCTAGCGCGGAACTCCAGCTCCAATCCTATCCCGAGCTTGGAGTGACGCGGTGGAAAATTGTCCATAAGCTGAAAGTTTGTGTCAAGCAGTACAATTTCACACCGTGCAGATGGCGAGCCTTCCTCTATGCTGTTCTGTAAATGGGGAAAGGATAGTCGCCAATCAACGAGTTCCTCAAGTGGCATTGGCATTGAAGTCGCGGTCGCGGTTTGTAAATTTGTGTACTTGTGCAAGGCATGCTCAGGCTGGTCTGGAAAGCTCACCCACATCTCAAAATTCATACGATGCAGGTAATTGACGTCGAGTAAATTTGCGAGGTGACTTGTATCCCATTCGGCCTCATCAGCATTTGAGCTGGATCTGTGACGCTGCAGTAGGTGCGCCCGAGCGAGATGTTTCGTGGCCTTTTGTTGTTTGACCATGTGCTCTATAGAATTGTGATAGTATTTGCGGCCATCACCCGTACCCGCTGTTAAGGACAACCGGCTGGGCTTGATCAAGAGATCCCCTGTAGAAAAATTAATTACAAGTGACGGACGGGCAGGAGAGTCTTTACATTCAGGTATCCCTTTGAGGAAACGGTCGAGAACTTGAATATGGCTTGAAACCTGTTTACGTTCCCTTTTCTCACCAGTAGCCTGGAGTATCCATTCTGCAATAAGCATATTTCGCCCAAATAACCGGCTTCGTTGAGAGTACTTCTTTCGGCCCATCGGTGGGATATGAGTGAGTGCTTTGGAGAGATTAGCGACCTGCCTGTGAGTGAGACAGAGACCCTACCATCTTGAAATGCAGCCTCAACTTCAGCAGACCAAACCGGTTTCCCATCGTCACCGAATTCTTGCCTCTGTCGTCCCAACCACTCAAGGTATTTGGGATTTTGAAGGAAAGGTCTCTTTGGGTCATAGAATGTTTTTTGTCGATATACCCTGGCGGTATCTATCTTGATGTCTGTGTCGACTTCATGATCAGGGCCATCATTTGAACCCAGTTTCACAGCCGGGATAGGAAACTGAGGCACTTGTTCTAGAAGATCCGGCGACTGGTTTTCAATACCATCTCGAGTGTCGACCAGCAAGGACTGGGCATTGCTAGGGGGAACTCCCAGCGGAAGACTGGCGGAACGCATGCCCACAACTTCAGGCACAGAGGTAACAGTATAATCCATCAATGCGTTGTGCGCCCAGTGCGTCCTCAAAAATGCTAGAGAGAATGGGCGGGAAAAATGCACTCAAGAGCAGTGAACAAGAACAAAAACTTTGGAATGGATGTCATGGAATGCTGGAGGAAGGACAGGATATTGAACATTGACAACATTATATGAATAGGTAGTACACACACTAGATGCTCGTGCACACCATTCTTCCCCCCATAGTGAGATTGGCCAGTGATGCTTTGATTTCAGACTCACGGACATTTGACGAGAGCTCCGTCCAAGGAAACCGCATCCAAGCAAGACATGCAATTTCACGACAGAGGGTTCGTTTGCAATCCTTACCGCGTTGGCCCGAGATGTCAAGAAAGGATGATGCAAGGGGTAGGAAACAGGCAACATTTGCCCATGGCAAGGGTGAATCTCGAGGGAGGATGAGACTGTTAGTAACCGGGAGATAGACGAATTACCTTTTCGCCAAATGGCGATGTAACGGAAGGATGCCTTGATCATGAGGCTCGAATTATGTCGCATCATGACATGGAGTTCATCGCTTGATACAACAAAGTCATACTCCGTCGTGAAAACATTTGAAAGGCTCTTCAAGGGCATCTCTAGACAAATGTTCTACGACGATGTAGCTGAGAGTTGAGAAACTATTCCCCAGGGTTGATTATTCTGCTCGAAATTGAACAACAAAGGCTTGGCTCTGATTCAATGATGTCCAGAGAAAATTGCATGGATGCCTGCAAGGGATGGCTTAATTTGGGAGGGCTTTCAGAGAGGCTCAACATCATCTCGTGCAGCATCAGCGTTAAATTTCTTCCGGGCCGAACCTGTCATCCTTTGGTGGGCCAACATATTTTCATGACCTTGGACTTTCCTTTCCATGGCCCGGATCTCGGCTTCAGGATCGACTATTTCACCCTCTGCAAAATCCAGGACGAGTCTACGTCCGAGCAGATGGGTGTTGCTGAGAGCATCCATCGCATTCTCAGCTTCTTTCGCAGTAACAAACTCGGCGAAGGCAAACCCCCGGGCAGTGTTGTCGAACTTTCTAGGAAGGCGGACAGTTCTCAACTTGCCATAAGCACCAAACAATGCACGGATGTCCTTTTTAGATGCCTCGAAAGGAAGATTCTTGATGATGATCTTGGTATTCTTGGCATTAGATTTCTTCGAAGCGTCCTCTTTTCGTCTTTCTTCCGCCGCATCGGTGGGCTTTTGAGATGATTGGACGACGATTTCATGTCCCTCAACTATCCTTCCATTCATCGCCACTCTTGCAGCTTCGGCCTGGGACTTAGTGCGGAACTCAACGAAGCCGAAACCCATACTGAGTACTTCACCAGGCTTCTTGGCATCAGTCCTTGTTTTGACTTTAGCAGAGAGGAAACCAGAAAGGGGCTTGAAGGCTTCGGCAAGTCTGGTACTAGAGGTAGTGAAGTTGAGATTGCGAACGAACAATGTGGCCGAAGTGGTAAAAGAAGCATCTAGATCATCCGCCATTGTGTCCTCAACCGGTCGCGAACTATTTGGACTTCCCCAGAGACCCTCAGGTGCTTTCTCAACGAATAGCACGGATCCCTTCAGATTGCGATAGGCGAGCTTTTTGATTGCCAATGTTCCAGAGGAAGGTTCCTCGTACTGCACAATAGCCATTGTACCTGTGGGAGGAAATATTAAGCGACGAATCGTCCCATATTGACTCAGCATCTGTTGAAGCTCCTCAGAAGTTGTCCCGTATGAAAAGTTTTTCAACAGCAACGTGGAATCGTCCCGTCGCCGTGCCGTGAACGCATCTGGGTTCACACCTTGCGACTTTAGATAGTCCTTCGTTTCCTTGATCACGCTGGTCTCGGCATGGGCTTGTTTGACAGCGGCATCTGACGAGGACGGATCGAGCAAATCTGCTTTCGATACTCCAAGTCGATTTGCCACCGAGGCCAAAACGGCATCAGGATTCATGTACAAAGAATTCCAGCTAAAGCTGGAATTTGCCGTTTCTGTCTTACGCTTCAATGCCCGTTGTTGCTTCAGTGACAGCTTCGAGATTTCGAACTCATCCAGCTTGGATATCTTCTTGTCCGAGGCTGGAAGGATATGCATGAGTCTCCCTTGGAAGTCTCTGCCGTCCAATTCAAGCAAAGCTCTTTCAGCGTCCGAAGGTTCCACGAATTGTATGTATCCTAGACCTTTGCCGGATGAGGTTCGCGTGTCCGTCACGAGGTGTACCTATATGTAGTTCTGTCAGCCTACGCACCCAAAACGGTTCTTGGACATCATATTGTAGAGAATAAGAGTCAGAAGTGAGAAGCATCTACTAAAATACTCTTTCCCATTCACATCATACGCATTGAGCATAAGCTGTCCCTATCAGGAAATCATCACACAAGTGTAAGGGCATTGACAACAGAGACGTCTTGGCTTACCTCAGATATCCTTCCGTACGGAGAAAAGGTCGCGCGGATCGAGTCCTGTGAAGCATTGAATGGCAAATTACGGACAAACAACCGGGCATTCGCGATGGAGATTGCTGTCGTACCACTTCCAACTTCGTTGGGCGTAGGTTCAGCAATGTCCACCTCATTCACTACGTTGGAAGACTCGGTCGGCCGACTTAGGAGTGCTTCTGGACCTGTCGGCAGAGGGGTTGAATCCAAAGCACCGTCTTCAACAAGATCCAATAGCCGACTGGTTTTGCCACGTAGCCAGTCACTGTCCGATCCCTGAATATCTCTAGACCCTGCTTGGACATTGCCCGTACTGAGCAATTCTTCTTGAGTTGCATCTGCCGAACCTGCCTGCCTCTTCGAATCTTGCTGCGTTGGCTGTTGTTGATATGTTTGCTGCCGGGGTTTTTCGCCGTCATCGTATGCTTCTCGCTTCCGCTTCTTGAACTCGTTTTGCAGGCTTTCCTGCTTTCCGCCTGTCCGCCGGAGCGAAACAGGCGTTGCCTGTCCGGTCCCATCCCTCTTTATCTCAACAGGTCTTGCTAGAGTTACAGATATCTTGGACATCTTGACGAAAGATCTGTTGAAGTACTTGACGGCTGATGCTGCAGACTCATTATCCACAAAGCCAATGAAACCAATACGACGTTCCGGCACGACGTGGGAGTCAGTCACGGTGAATTTGGAGGAGAAGTGTGTGTGCAATTGTTCTGTTGTCATCGAAGGAGGGAGTCCAGAGACGAAGACTCGAGTTACAGACGAGTCTGGACTCTTGGATTGTACCGTGTCCGAAGTTTTCCTCATCTTCGTGGCCAGACAAAAGAAAGTGGTGTCAATCAGACCGTTTCTCTGAACTGGGGCCGAATGCAAGGGCAAGAAAAAATGTTTGTAGAAAGCCACCCGCAAGCTAATGCCAAGGTTTCAACGTCATTTGGGAGACGACCTTGACGCCGCCTTAAACATCGCCGGTCGCCTCCCGTATCCAATAACGTGATTGGAGCGAGTCCCCCTTACGATCCACGAGGGTGAGTCAGAGGTGATTCTGGACGTAGACCGACTCCCGTCTTATATCCAAAAAAAAACTTCCTATAATGTTGACTTGATATTCAATAGTTACATATGAAGGAGATTTCTCTTGTGAACAGCCTAATGGCGGTAATTTTTATCATTACACCCAGGAATCTCCTCCAATGGGCGAAAAATTGAACAATGACGCCTGCGCTGCTTCCTGAGCGAAAAACTGGTCGATTGCTTCCAGCGTGTCGTCCGGGACAAAGAAATTTTCTTCATCGACCATTTCAACGGCATAGTCGGTTGAGTTTCCTCCCACAATCCTTGCAATTTCCTTTAATCTCTCCACCAGCAGGTGGAAGATGTCGGGCAGTCGCCGAGGCGGAACAAGCTGTGATCCGTGACTCATAACCTCCTCCAGTCTTTGAGAGAGCTTCAAAATCATCTCTTTGAAGTCTTCCATGGCTGAAATCCGAGAGTTGTTCCATGCTTCGTCTCTAACCGTCAGCAGGCGAGAGAATATAAGCAGTGAGTGTCCGAGTTGCAACCAAATCGGATATGGCAAAGAGAAGATAAGGTTTGGCGAGACGGTAAGGAAGCATTTGGTCATCGCTTTCGTCGCTGACCAACAAGACGATAGAAGAGCATGACGATTTAAAGCAGGCGTTCCTGGAGAGAACGAGTTGTTGGCGTGGAGAAATCCGCCCGTGCAACTGCTGAAGATCCTGTCCTCCAGTGCAATTTTATAAAGATGTACCTGTACCGTATGGTAGGATACTACCATCAACACTGCTGAGTGTTAAACAACTCTCCGAATTTCCGTTGACGACACCGTCCTGTCTAGAGGAAAGTGTATTTGGTAATGGGGCATCAGTCTCACCTGCTTGAGGAATATCCAGGCGAAGAGTTGTTCCAACCTCTCGCAGGTCTCTCTCCAATGAGGCCATGCCCATGGACAAGAGCGTTGAAAACTCGGATGCACTTTCGAGAGCTTCGTTGTACAATGTTGTCCTGCTTTCATCTGCTATACGCTGTATTCGAACAATTTGCACTAGATAGATGTCTGTAGGATATTCCATGGTCTCTTCGAGAATTCGGCAACAATTGTCTGCATACTTCCCAAATTTCAGGGCGTCAAACTCTGTACTACATGTAGTGAATCTGACAAATCACAAGTCAGCGCACCGTGGAAAATCGAGGGCCGAAGTCACAATCAACGAACACTGATCTGAGCCAAAGTGCACCCAATAAGACCCGCCTTTCTGCTAGTGTCCTAAGGTTTACGTTGGATGTAGAAATACCAATGGCACTGACTCCTCCCGGACTAGTATTTGATATTGTATTTGGCTCTTTGTCCAGGCCGAGCTCAGTTACAAGTGCCATGATCATGTGTATCACTCGAACAGATGGTGTGCCAAGTGCCAGATGAACATGGTTCCTACAGAATTCAGCAAGTTAGATTAACGTAGGGAAGAAGAGGCAAAAGTCTCTGTTAAGGAAATCGCATATATGATTCGGATTTTTAGTACTTACCAAGCCAGGTAAACCAGTAGTCCCTCAAGCACTCCCAAGTCCTGTTGTGAGGATATCATAAATCTGCGACTGACCTCTTCTCGAATAACTTTCACAAGTTTCAATTGCCTCTCAACGTTGTTCTGACTCGCGACTACAAGAATTGCCAGATAAAGTATTGGCCTCTCCTGAAGCAGGCTGGATGGAGTCGCGCTGGGTAGGATGTGGACAAACGGGAACAGAGGCATCATCTCTGTACGAAACATGTCGAGCAACGAGCTGGCTTCCTGTGTATCTGTCGGAAGAATGTCGCTGATAGGAGAAACAGCAGTGTCACCGATTGGGGGACTGCTACCTTGACTGCTAAAATTCGAGTTGGGAGATCTACTTCGATGGGTGTTGGAGTATGTTGAAAGGAGCTGAGTCATTGAGTCTACTTTCGATTCCAAGCGAAGGATATCTCTTTTGGGCAAATAAGCCTATTTTCGCTCGGCGCGCTTTTGAGACTTACGATTTGCTGTTAGGTCGATGATTGGGAGATTTATGTTGTTGACTGCCATGTTGTTGGATCGTGCATCCCTTGTTTAATCGCTGACATCTTTGATATTGACCATCAGTTCAAAAGCCTCGCACATATCGCAATATTGGACCGTACCGCTTGCATTTGCTTGCTCCATAATCCAATTCACATTTGGACTTCGCCTTCGCGCAAGTCTGGCAAGCTTTCAACTCCCTTAGCCTTGGTCGCGTGAAACTCATGATATGATTTAGGCTTCATGGATAGTGAATTTACGGTTCGGCAAGCAGAAGCCCGGTTTGGATGTTATATGTTGACCTTCAGGGCATACAAGGATTAAAGCCTAATGACTGAAGCATGTATTCTGATAGATTTCGGGTCTTGGTGTGTTGTCGGGTCCGGGGGCCTTAAAAGCCGCCAGGCAGCAATTAAAACAACCTCCTCAGCAAACATCAAGTTTGTACTCGACCTAAAATTGTCGACAGAGTGTGACAACGACTCAGGGGCACTTGTTTGGGGCCAGCCTCTGCGAATAAGTAAATAGCTCTGTCGCAAACGGGGCATGCGGCTATGTAGTTCTTGTGTTCAAATACGCGGACTAAACACAACTAGGAGGATGATTATTTAGGCAGGCGAAATTTCAACGATATACGAGTAATATCAAATCCCGAGTGATTGGTGCAGAACGACTGCGCCTGCATTGCGTAATCAGGGATTTAAGGAGACTAAGCACTTAGACAAGGGTTGCAGGCCGCTGACCCTGAATGAACTGTGGGTAGTTGATTCTTGGTTCAGGGCAATGTACGGGATACGGAGGACGAAATACTCGGCTATGTAGATCAATACTGTTTCAGAGTCTACCAAGAAGTCGAGCCAAGGAAGGGAGCTTGGATTAGAGGATGGCACATTTGTGAGGACATGGCTTGCGCCCTCTACACACTTATCATATCAACTTCATAAAGACCTCATATGAAGGGGGCCCTTCGTCTTGGCAGTTACGTGGAATGTTTCAGAGATAGCCCTGTTGTGAAAATCTTAATTCAACTCCTGTCCTGACAAAGGCGAGTTTGGCCACAGGCTGACCATTTGTCTCGACTAACTCCAGGGGACTGGCCTCGCTTTTACTTATATGAGGTAGCTCCTTTGTCATTAAGGGTGGAGAATTAGGACCCCACAAGGCGCAGCACTTGGGCGACCCAACCGAGTGGATTTTCGATCAATCCAGCCTATCGCAATCAAAATACCCTTCCAGGCGGTTACTAACACAGACGAGCCACTGTGTGTTGCAAGTAAACAAGACTTCAAGAAAACGTTCTCAAATACCAAATCTAATTAATTTGCAACTCGAAATAGGCCTTTGCAGCCTGGGGCTCTGGGCCATCCCACCGATTAGTTTGCGAACAACATACGGTAATCAGCAGCCGGACACGCTTGGTACATGGACGCAACTCACACCTTTGAAGCGCTCGGCCGCAAGGAATGCAGAGCCATAAAAAGCTATTACCATGTGGTAAATCTCAGAGCTGATACCAGATTCAGTGCTTATGCAAGAGCACCCTAAAAGCTAGACATTCTTCGGGCCAACAACCCAGGAGGAGTGTACAGCACAGACGGTCAGGCGTAGTAGATGGTGATGGAAAAAATTAAAGCGGCACCTGTAAATCAATCCCCGTCACGTGATACTGCCGAGTTAGGTAAGTGCGCCGGGCGGGCACCAAATGTTAATGATCTTAGGAGAACAACAACCAGGCCTCCATAGGAGGACCTTTGGCTTCATCACTTTTAAAATCACTGTCTCGACTCGGTTCAAAGTGCCCCACATCCTTAACTCATACAGTCATCATGGCGTCAACAGAAAATGTTCCTGAGAAGAAGGTCAAGTTGGAGCGTGAGTGATCGCATGCCAGTATGGGCATTGACTAACGACAATGCAGCCCAGATCAAGTCAGTGGACATGGTTAGCACAGAGACCCTACCACCGAGCGATCGATTAGAACCTAACATGATTTGAAGAGCGAGGATATGCAGCAGGAAGCCATCGAAGTTGGTACGGTTCCGTACATGGATATCTTATGGCGCATGCGAATACTGACGGACTGGTAGCCCAAGAAGCAATGGAGAAATTTAGTGTAGAGAAGGTGAGAGAGATGGAACTATACATGGTTTCCGGTACTAATGGAGAGAAGGATATCGCACAACACATCAAACGAGAAGTATGTCCGAGGATGACCAGGCATTGACCGCTCATGCTGACATGGCTAACCCCAGTTCGACTCCAAGAAGGGTGCGACATGGCATTGCATAGTAGGGAGAAACTTTGGCAGTTTTGTGACGCATGGTGAGGAGTGTGCCGTTGTTCGACTGGGTTTTTGCTGACAAGGCTGCAGAAACTAAGCACTTTATCTACTTCTACCTTGGCCACGTTGCCATTTTACTTTTCAAGACCCAATGAGCGAGAGAGCGCGAGACGAAGCCTGCGATGAACTCGAATGCATGTTTGTTATTCTTCGGCGCTGTATTTGCAATCGCAGGAGCAAAATGGAACCAGCCATGACCAACATGGCCATGGGGACGGTGTCTTGAATACTGCCCACGGCGGGAGGGACTTGTAACATTCCGCAATGAGCTCAAAATGTGAGAGAACAGTACATAGGATCCAGAATCTGGTCGGGCTCTGGGAATTCTCGAGATGCCGTGAATACATGATGTCCATTCTTGAGGGTTGAGCGAGAAACCTCGTTCTGATGCAGTGTTTCACGTACTCCACACGGAAATCGACTTCCGAGTATTAGGACCAACGACACAAGGCTTACAAGGCTGTGGCGTGACAAGTGTTTGCCTCTCCGACTCAGTTGTTGATGGACCAATGACTCGGTATGATGCAAAGAGGGCTATGCCAAGCACGCCAAGACCTCAACATCACGAGTCACGCGTCATCGCGTCTGCATCGCCACACTCCGTGCAAGACCCTCATGCACTTCCCCGTGGACGCCTTCACTGGCCTCGGGCTGCTTTCTCCGCTGGGCTGCATGCTGCATTACCAGTAAATAATCAAACATAATCTATTTTCTTTTGACGCCTCTGTGCCAACAAAAGCCTTGGGCTGCTCCCAACCAGCTGCCTACTTCCGCCGATTCCACCATCTCCACCATTCCCTCTTCTGTTCCTCGTGCCATCGACTCTTGTGTACACGGAGCAGAAGCATAAGCATTAGCCGTACCTTGACATATCCATACCCGTTACATCTGAACCATGGCATTCTTCTTCGTGGTTGGCACTAAAGGCAAGCCGGTGCCCGGGACATCCCATGTCGCACCTGCGGCGAGCTAACAATCTACGCTTCTCCAGACTTTACCAAACCGCTCCCAGGCTACGAGGGTGTAACAGCGCAGTGCCATAACTGTGGAAATTGGGCCGCACATCCGATTCAGTCATGGGACTGGTTCACCTTCTGCTGGGTACCCGTCATCCCGCTGGGAAGCAAGCATAAAGATGTACGCGATTGATTACATTCCCATCGCCATCTCCACTAACCGCAGCTTCCAGATTGCCTGCTCTATCTGTCGCTTCCGTCAAGATATGAGGTATGTTTATGCGATCCATCACCGCCATGAAGGACCAAGTCCTTAACATGCTTGCCAGGAATCGACCCGATGTTGGGTCTCAGCAAGGCCAAGGTGGCGTAATGCCTCAGCAAGGACCGCCGCAAGGATGGAATAATGGACCTCCCCACGCATCTGGTGGTATGCCACCCGGGCAACAACATCATTACAAATGAAGAGAAGACGTCATCATTTCAGTTTTGTAAGAGTTAGGCGCTTGGAGTTCGCGAATCTGAATCGGTCCCCGGTCGATTGCCGCGCTGGCGAAGAGGGCGACGACGGTTTTATTTCTTTTGGACATGGGCCCTGCTTTGGATTAGCACAGCTCCATCTCCAAATCGAGTTTTCCCTACCGTCCTCGATGCTGTACTATCTCGAATTGGAAGCAGAGCGGGTTTGACATCACGTGCTATGATTCGCTTACCACAAAGAGTTGCGATAGTCAATGAAGTGGCTGGCGGAGTTGGATCATCTGATAATGCTTCTGGAACATTGCGCATACCGAAAGAAACCATACCAGACCTTTCCTAAATCTGACGTGTGGCCTGTCACTATGTGGCAGCTCAGCGCATCGACGCATTCTTGCCCGAATGCTCGGACTATCCAGATGAATCAATCGCTTGGGCCAAATACGGTGTTGCAATGGTGCCAGAACCTCATACCATCAATCCATCTATCGCTGGAAGAAATTGCCAAATATTTGATTTACCCCTCGGGTGCGGTACAACACCTCTCTCGAACCGTTGTATTTGCCGCAGACTTGCAATGTCTTCAATTCTTTACATAATTTAGCCATTAAATCTTGCACAGCTGCACACTGGATCCGATATAGTACTTCTTCCCAGGAGGTCGATTGGCAAGTTCGATCACGTGACCACGAGTTCTTTGGCGGTGACTGAGGGCAGAATGCCACCTACGAGAATAAATATCTCCATGACTCAATTCAATTTTCTTTTCCCTCCGCCGACGCGCCGCTCCCCAACCGCTGCGTTCTCTGCTACCTACGACGATGGATCCTGCGCTCAGCCGCAGTCGAGACTGTCTTGTTCACCTGCAGATGAGAAATTCGGAGTAATCTTCAAACATTGATCTGCGTCCTTCGACCGTGGCTAGCCCGCGAAGAAGAGACCACAGAACTGCCTGCGAGGGCCCGGCATGATTTGTACCGTGCTCGCAATCAGGCATCAGAAATTTACAGGGCTTCAAGGACACGCCGGCCCCGGCTGGTAATGCTCTTTGGAGGATTCCCTATGGAAGAGCCGTTGCGAAGATTGTTTGACACCTTAGTTGGTAAGGTGGACCTACTTTAGTGCAATCGCAGCGGGAGCTATGCAATCTTTTCCTCTTTACAGAGGATCAGGGCGCGGAACTTCAATTCGATTCCGATTACTCTGGGGGGCGGCGCATCCCTTTTCTCTTTTTGAGGTATGTTGTACAAAAAGACCTCTTCTACAAGATATGGGATGCTGCTAATAATCTGTGATTTTATCAACGTTGGGTTACCAGTCTCGTCCATTCGCCTCAATGGCCGTTGATACCGTTGACGCCGTTGACGCCATTCACCCCATTGGTCTCTGCCCTGGCTGCAAATTCTCTGAATGTTTCTAGATCGACCTGCCGCAATGCACTATCTTCTGTCGCCTCCAAGTGGACCTTTGGCACCCCGTTCCTGCTTATTCTTCCATCCCTGAAGGCGCCGAGTGCTTCCAACCACCGAGATGTGCACAAGCACCACTTGCAACCTTCTCTTAGTCCCGCCATGCGGAGGTCATTTCCTTGCGATGCTGAGTAGTCCAGGAACTCTTCTGTGACAACGCCTGCCACTGCATGATTCCCAAAATCCGCTGCACCAGTTCTGCAGTATCCATCACGATAGAACCCCGTCATCGGCTGATTTGAGAAGAAGGCGAGGGGTTGTCTGAAGACTAGAGGGATTTTCAGTACCGTCGAGACTAAATCGAGCAAGAGCACATTTCCCAGCGGTTCTGCTTGGGAATGGGCGGACATACCATTCAAGGACGACATCTTGGTCTGTTGCGCAGGTGGATGAGGTGGTAGAGGGGTCTTGTGCCCACCGAGAATCGGAACCTGAAGTACCTTTGCCCGGACCTTTTCCCCTTGGCTGAATGGGCGCAGTTGTCCAACAATTGACGTGGGCAACTTCATGAATAGATCTGGTGTTTGCTTACGAGAGTTTCAGCGTGGAGTGAGTCCTAGTCTTCAGACCTAGAGGTTTGCCGACATGCGAGGTGTCCTGCGGGTGGAGGACATTGGGGAAAGAGCCAAGCCATGACGTCAACAGTTTCTTCTTCATTTCGGCCATGATTATGGGGAAACCACCCACTGGGAAAGTGTCATCTCGGCGTCGGTAGAACTGTCTTTATCGCCATGATTCAATTACATCCGGCATAATTTGGTTTTCGCAGAGTACAGTACGCACAATGCCTCTTCTGGCTATGATGGTTGCTGTGGAAAGAAGCCATGTTCCATGTCCCATCTACAGTTCCATATTAAGACACCTGTGCAAGCAAAAATATTAAAATTTGACTTCTGCCTTGAATTTACAAATTGCTTCTTAATAGTACAGATGAATGGCTTGCTTTTCTACTCGAGAAATGCAATTTGCATTTGATAGAAAATGTTCATACGCCCATTGCTGAGAGACACCCCACGTGTCGCTCGGCAGCCGACCATTTTCTTCACATACGACCGCCAGCTTTCTGGCGAAGACAGTCAATACAGGGGCTTGAGGTCACCGTCCGGACATGATGATGTGCTGTGCATCCAATGGCAACTGATCAAAAATCGCGGTCCTTACAGTATATCTGGTCAAAATGACTGCAAAATCCTTCTTTCATCTCTGCTGGAGATCAAACTCAGCCATCTCGAAATGCTTGGAACATGAAGCACGTCTGCATTACGGTTCATGTTGATTGAAAGGGGCTATGTGCTGCCCGCTAACGAATTCCCATCTTCCATCAAGGTGCCGCCTGTAAAGTATCTGGGGATGACGATGTGAGAGTTTGCAACGATCCTTGGGACTGACATTTTGCAGCCTAAGAAGCCCCAGATGTGGGAACGAGAGACAATATCTTTGTTTGAGGTCAAAGCCATCCTGTCCCTGACGTACGACAAGGCACCAAGGTATGCGAGTGTTGGTTTCCGCAACGAGGATAGCTCGAGGCTCAAGCTTCCTAACAAAGACTACAACAGAAGGATGAGACTCAAAAAGTCATGCTGTTCCGGTCGTTACTGACCGACCGTGCTTGAGTGGGTTGAAGCTTCACGAACGTGTCAGCCAGAAATTGGCGCTGAACATTCACTACCAAGCTAGACGACATATAAATAACATTCTGTGGCTGCCTGTATAATGGGTGCCACCCCACCACCAGACCATCTGTTCTCGCGCGAGCACATACTCTATCTAGTCGCGCATGCAAGGAGAGAGCTTCTCTTGAGAGACCGTACCCAGTTTTCGCCAGGTTGGTTTCGCGATAAGTGCGACCATAGCAAGCCCAAAACGATCGACAAAATGTCTTCACAGAGTGGTTCTTCTGGCATCCGCAGAGATTGTTCCTCCCCGCCAATGATCGATCCCCTACAGCAACTGCCATTCAAACAAGACAGAAATCCTGGTTCAGAGATTTTGTACTCCAGACCTCCTTCAGAAGAACAGAGCCAACCTGATCTGAATGAAACTCAACAGCACATCGCCTCCAAGGAAAACTTCGGTCAGGCTACATCACCGCTAGCAAATATTGACACGCCTTCTTCCAACGCGGACGTTCCTTGGACACCACAAAACGCAAGCGTCGTTGAGGATGGGCTGACTCTAGCCGAGAATGGCGAGCCCTATGTTCCTATTGAGGACCAGGAGGAAGGTGTGAACGATGTAATGAGTGGTGCAGTAGGGATGCTGGACACGCCACTCACAGGAGACGCCTGTAACGAGAATAACTTCTTGCTGTCCCCAACCATGGTGGAAGCCCAGACGGTGATGCCATTCAAGTTACTAAGGGCACGGGATTTGCAGAAAATCTTTCCGATATACTTAGAAAACGACGATTCCTGGTATGCATTGCCGGAGAACTTTTATATCCCCGTATTCGGTCTTGTGCAGGCGGTTGTGGAGCTTCAATCGCTTATAACGGCGGGGAGTCAACACATTCCGGATGAAATTGTTATCTGCGCCCTGGCGAAACGTGGAGGCACTTCCAACGAGGAAGTCGTTTATCCGGAACAGATCGAGCCTCTGATTGACACCTCGGACCCCGATTTTGACTGGGAGTTTTGGGCGATCATGCGAGCACAGGGGACCCGACACTAGGCTAGGGGTTTGGGTGTGCCTACTTACCCGGTAGAGGGAGCACGGCATCAAGATCAGGGATAGGAGATCCGGTCAACAGTACATTGAAGTAGTGGGTCGGTGCAACCCTAGACCTCTTCTTCTCATGCTAAAGTCTTCAATGGCAAGCTTGTTGGAAATCACAATGAAATCTGGATGCGTGCCTCCATCTGTACGAGTAGTTGGTAGAGCCTTGAGCTGCTTGCGGCCAATGCCCGGTAGTTCCACCAATCAGATCTATTCTTGGCAAATAAACCAATCTAACCGAATTAATGCCTAGCCGCAGATAATTTCTCCAGCGCTCCTGCAACTTTCAAGTGCGAAGCTCCAAATTTCGAACAAGGCAAAAAGAAGGCTTTGCCTGCGCTGCCAGTGGAAAAGTCATTTCCAAGGGTTGCATAATCCTCTCCTCCATCCTCCATCTTCTATCCACATCTTCTTATCATTTTGACGCACTACGTCGGTTACTCTCAAAGCTATTCTCACCGACAGATTCTCTGTCCCTGATACTATCTCTATTCTCATTGTGACCCTTACCTGAGCAAGCTCGAACAACTTCCGATCAAGATCAGATGGCATTTGGTGGTGCACCCCGAGGCCGTGGTGGTGGTGGAAGAGGAGGCGCAGGTGGTCGAGGAGGGGGTTTCAGCCGTGGCGGCGCTCGTGGTGGTGGTAGAGGTACAGTTTTTCTTGTGCCGCAGGACGGACTGCGACAACATCTCTGGCGAGCGTGTTTGGACTAACCATCTTTTACCAACCTCGCAGGCGGTGGCTTCGGTGATAGAGGTGGTCGAGGCGGCGGCCGCGGTGGCGGCCGAGGTGGCGGCTTTGGTGCCCCAAGAGGCAGAGGCGCTCCTAGAGGCGGTGCTGGTGGAAGAGGTGGAAAGCCTGGCATGAGGGGTGGTGCGAAGGTCGTCATTGTAGGTTCCAAACTTCTCGAACCCAAGAGGCATCCAAGGCGACAAACCTTGCCTAAGCTTAGTCGGCATCAAACGCAAACTAACACATCGTTCCCAAAACACAGGAACCACATCGACATCCAGGCGTCTTTGTCGCTCGCGGCGGAAAGGAAGATCTTTTGGTGACCAAGAACCTCACACCAGGTGAATCAGTCTATGGCGAAAAGCGAGTCAGCGTCGACAACCCCACACCTGCTGTGACTGGGGAGGCCGACGCAGCCACTGCCCTGAAAACCGAATACCGAGTCTGGAACCCTTTCCGCAGCAAGTTGGCAGCTGGTATTCTGGGTGGGTTGGAAGAGATCTATATACGTCCTGGCTCTTCAGTACTCTATCTTGGTGCAGCCTCAGGCACATCCGTCAGTCACGTTGCAGACATCGTAGGTCCTACTGGACGAGTCTACGCCGTGGAATTCTCACACCGAAGTGGTCGAGATCTCATCACGATGGCTACCCATCGCACCAACGTCATTCCCATCATCGAAGACGCTAGACATCCCTTGCGCTACCGCATGCTCGTTGGTATGGTGGACGTCGTCTTTGCGGACGTTGCGCAACCTGACCAAGCTCGTATTGTCGGATTAAACGCACATTTGTTCCTGAAAGTTGGCGGAGGCATCCTGGTCTCAATCAAGGCCAACTGTATCGACTCGACAGCTAAGCCCGAAGTTGTGTTTGCAAATGAAGTCAAGAAGATGCGGGAGGAGCGGATTAAGCCCAAGGAGCAGCTCACGCTTGGTAAGTTTTCTGCCATTCTGCTTTCATTGGCTTTGCCATCTTTGCCATCAGGATTTCGTACTGACCAGCCATCTTCCAATAGAGCCTTTCGAGCGTGACCACTGCATAGTTTCAGGCGTCTATCAGCACAGCACCAATTGACCCGATACACCTAGAAATCTTGATGATCTTTGCAATTGAACAGTTCGCGGTGTATGAAAAATGACATGTATGTCCCAACACGGTGGGAGAAATGACACAGGGCGAGCTACTGCTCTAATGAGAGGTGAAATCGATACGCACGAATCAGGAATCGCAACTACGTGTCCGACTCTTAAAAGATTCCTTACCAGCAGAGGCATTCAAGATGACAAGCCGGAAAAATGCTGATCTGGATATCCAGTTTGGCGATCACAGAATCGGAATTGAGATCTCCAACCACTTTCTAACACATTGCCCATGGGAGTTATGCTGGAGTTCTGGGCGCTTGGAGAAAATCATACTGGCTGGGCCTGGAATAAGCAGGACAGAGCGAGAGGGAGGCGTCCAATGTATCTACCCGCGAAGCTACTCTTTCGATGCACTCCTCGGTTAGCCTCGGTTCGTGGGCCCGCCCTGACTGTGCAGATCAAGATCAATAGAACCTACGACATGGTATCGGCTTGGCTTACCTTCACGGGCTTCGAAATGAGTTGATGGGAAATAAAACCAAACGTTTACACGGTCCTCTTGACTTGAACATTGGGCTTCAATTTCTCTTCCCTGTAGTTTTCGTGACTACCCAAAGCCAGTGACAAGCATCCTCATTAATTCGTTGAAGTACCGCTCTCTGCGGCTCCTACTTGTACCCTCATGCGTGCAGTGGTTCTGCAGCCCTCGCCATTGCTGGAAGAATGCCAAGAGAACGCTCATGCTCTTCATCCTTAAACGTCGCCAGCGCCTTGTGAAGCATCCATGTATGTCTCTCCTAGTGCCTTTTGGCCATGGCCCATGGCCATGCCAGCGCCCGACCGCGCTCTCATGCTTGCTTCCCTCCACAAAAAAGCCAAACGAAAAAAGAGAAACAAGTGCAAAACCTACCCGTGATCATCGTCACTCATCCTAGAAAACACGGCTTCTTTAAAGGCTCACGCCTGTCTGCGCCTGATGCAAAGTCCATGCGCCATGGTAGCTCACTGATCGAATGAGAAGAATGCTTATGAAGACGAAAAGCTTGGGGGAAAGCAACATAGTGCCGTTGGAAGTAATGCAATGCGAGAACTTTTCCTTTTCGATGGTGCAGTTTGTGTAGTAATGCCGTGTTGTGATGGCGAAATGATGTGGAGATGCGGTTGTGATATCGCGAGTGTGTGCTCATCCCATCCCAACCCACGCACGAACCGACCACGGTTTACTGCGTCTATCTTGTGCGTGTCTGTTGGAATGTCTAGGGTATGGCTCCGGGATGTGACAGCCGCCCTTGGAGTAAGGATCATCAGCCTGAGCAGACGAAGTCGTGTACAGTGGCGAGTGACCTTGTTGGTTTGATTTGATCTTCCTTTTATTCCAACGAAGCGCGCCAATAACGGGGCGTTAACATGCGAGGCCATATGGTGTCACTTGCCCTCTTCGCTTCTCCTAGTTGTCGAAGTCTCATACCTTCACATATGCTGGGCATTTCATTAGCGACAAGTCCAAGCATTAATGTCATATTCTCCGGGAAGGAGAGCACTCACTCGCATCAATCTGACTGACCTGAGGCAAAGCCAGTCTAACCTTATTCCTGTACAGCGCCGGTCCAGCCAACTGTAGAGGGTTCATCTCAAAATATACCGTGTCGAGATGTTCTTTGTCTGCCAGCTCGCGCTCGACCTCTCGGAAATCACTGATTTTGTTGCTGGACGCCCATAACTCCTCAAGGTGCTTCAGGTGTCCGATGTGCTCAAGGCGGGTGATCAAGTTGTTGGAAATATCCAAGACTCGGAGTTTGTGGTTGTTGGATAGGGATGTAGGGGATATCTCGGTGATCGCGTTGTGGGATACATACAGTTCTTCGAGGTTTGTTAAGGAGCCTAGGCCGGAAATGGCTGTAAGGCGGTTGGATTTGATATCTAACAGGCGGAGGTTTGTGAGAGGTGTCAGGTTCTTGATCTCGGTAATCTTGTTCTTGCCTAGCCAGAGTTCCTGTAAGGCTCGCAGGGGTTCGAGGTTTTCAAGCTCTCGCAGTCGGTTCGCAGCCAGTTCGATCATGAGGAGATTGTCCAGGCCTTCAAGATTTTCGATCTTGGAGATGCGGTTCTGCACGAAGAAGAGTTCCTTCAACGTGTGGAGGTGGTTGAGGTGCTTGATGTGTTTGATCTTGTTGAAACTCAGGTCGAGGGTGGTCAGGACCTTGAAGTCATCGAGACCCTTGATATGGGAGATCAGGTTGTCATAGAGATCCAGCTCTTGTACGGTATCGCCCAGGCTGGGGGGAAATTGGATGGAAGAGATCTGATTTTGGCGCAGGCATAGTCTTTGCACTTTGGTGAAGCGTTCGAGTTTGAGGGCGGGAAGAGAGGCGATGCGGCTGTGGACCAGGTCGATGTCTTCAGTGGAAACGTCCATATCTTCCAGGAGATCTTCATCGGCCTCAATTTGGTCGACCGGAGGGGCGTCTGGGTCGGAATAGTCGGGATCACTGAGGATTTCCGGGTTGGACAGCACGGCGTTGCGGGGTTGCATGCGCAGTTTGCCATCCCATCCATTGCTGCTAACTAGAGGACCAGATGGGTGAGGTTGAGTTTCTTGGGTGGCTGGGAGTTCTATCTGAACCTCAGCCTGGGGTTTCTGCCCGTCAGGCTGAGAGATGCCATTCTGTGTCTGGATGTTGGGTTCGGTCATCATGAAGTGGGATGATGGACGATGGAGGGGGGCAGCAGGCTGAGGGTCCTACGCGGCCTAATACTCTATCGCAGATTCTTTGGACTGAGAAAGTTTGGAGATAATTAGGTTTGTAGCTCCTACCGTGGATCATATTCTTGTTGTTGTTTTGTAGAGGAGGAGGAAGAGGAGGAGGATCCATCACATGCAAGGCTCCAAGACGGTGCAAGAACAATATCAAATGCTGACTAATCCGGATTATTGTAAACGCGGGATGCGGTCTGGATGTAATTAAAATGCTACTCCTCGCATTTTAATCTAGCAAATATATCCAGTTAGATGTTCACAATAAAGACAAGAACAAGAACAAGGGCCAGGTCTAATCAATAGAGTCGACCAGGAGGGCTGATCATGCTGGAGTCTGCAATCTCCAACGGATCTCTTTGATCAAGAAGAAATAGTGTACACGTTGCCAGTGACCCACGATCCATGATCATGATGCTTTTGTCTCTGCCGCCAATAAATCTGCTCGCCTACCACAAAAGTACCCTTGCCGTTTATGAGAATCTCTTGGTGATCTTCGCGATAACTGTGAAGAGTTCAGAGTTAGCTGACATGTTTCATCCCAAGAGGAATATCGGATCGGAACATACGATGCAATGCCACTACGCTGAAAATAAATCCCAAACTCAAGAACAAGATCACCATAGGGTCCACCTTTAATCCAGGGCTCTCATCCGTGTATAACCTCAGCATGGTTCCGCTAGACCCGCCTGCGCCTGCGGAGCGTGTTGAGGCTGGCCGTGCATTTTTGACTGACTCCTTGTGATCGGCAGCTGCACGTCGACGGATGGCTGAACGCGGCCCTCCTGGAGGGGAGCCTGCGCGTGCAATTGAAGATCCGCTGGTCTTAGAAGCTGATGGTGTCGAATCTGCGCCAGACTCAGGACCCGAGGTCAGAGGCGAGGAAGGTCTCGGAGCAGCCTAGTCATGAGGTGGTTAGTATATAGTTCAACTGCCACGGCCTTCTTTTTGACGTGGAGCAACACAATGCAGGCCAAGTGGCAACTGGTGCGCAGCTATCCTGCGCAAACGGACGCTCGGGATGGAATGCATACCATAGTTGGTATTGTGGAGAGGGACTAGGAAGGTCTGGTCGCGTGAATAGCAGTGCAACTAGGTATTGGAGGTCCCCGATTTGTCGACGTAGGCACGAAATTCACAATGAGGTGACAAGAGAGTGAGAGTGAGATCTTGTGGAAAGAGATTAACGGCTGAATTGGTGATCTGGTCCTTCGAGAATCGCAGGTTGTGGACACTTTTGCTGTCAATTCAATTCAATCTAACCTGGGGAAAGTTCAGGCAGGGTCAGGGGCCATCGAATATTGCGCCGTAGCGATCATACGGTGAAGCTGGAAGCCCGCGCGTGCAACAGCCTTGGCATGTTTGTCCTTACACCCCTTTTTGCATATCTCTCAATATTTCTCAAATAGACAGTACTCGTCCGAGAGGATTCCAGCAATCGCGACCTCAATTCCATGAGCCAAGGTCGATTGATACGAAGAATTTGAGCTACTGACTCCAAAATTTGACGCAATCCATCGTTTGCCATCATTGTATTGACCAGATGTCACATGATAGGGCGGGACGCGCCTGCGATTGGCTCTCAGTGCTCGACTGCTATTCACAAAGCCACTCAACAACTCTCGCTCTTACACGTACTCATAGAACTAGAGCAAACATTATTTGATGGCTGTTAAAGCCTCCCCCACTGTCACTCACTGCGATGGGCTCGTCCATAGCTATGACAGCATATATATCCCACCAAGCGATCTTTATTTCCCCAACTAGGGCTCCGCCGACAGACTTAGCCGTGATGTCCATCACTGGTAGGCGGTGCTCTAAGCAAAAGCTCATGTGTCGAAATTATGGTTGTAGCTGTTTGCCATTCCGTTGACCCGGACTGACAATGGCTCGTGCCTGCGGTGCCAGTTGACGTTCAAGTACACATTGCTTCCACGAGGGAATAACAAATCAGATCCAAATTTCTCACCTTCCGTGAAGCATCTTTGCTAGGACAAAGCGACCTGTCTGATGTCCAGTGGCTGGGGAGTCAGGAGATGGCCGACAGGGCCAATGTCGTCTTCCATGGGTCCATGCATGAAGGCTAGGGAACCGCATAGTCTCTCTGACCATGTACCACATCTCCTGTTTAGAAACGACCATCAGCGGTGGTTTTGCCGCATTTTCAACACTTGCTCAATGCATTTGTTGCCACTGCGCTGGGTAATGCCTATACATATCTATTATATCGATCATTCGGAGGATTGCTGACCCATTATCGAAGCAACAATTCATCGAACTGCCACATCCTCTCGACGACATCGTTGCTGTAGATGTTGAATCTAGGAAATACTGAGATTTGGCCAGTTTAGGTCTGATTGCTGCCCTTGCCACTGCTAGGCAATGCTCATGACTCGACATTACTCCCTCATTCTAAGCCTTGCCATACCGGTTGCGGTCCACCACGCTTTGTCCTGTTAGTTTGGCTTTTCCATGACGATGGTAGCGGTCAAAGTTATCGATATACTTACCGCCCTATGCCCCATGGTTATGAGACTTCTCGAAGTGTCGTTATATTCACGGCCAGCCGATTCACGTTGAGGTGACAACCAGCATCACAAGCACTTCACAATGTCCCGCATCAACTTCTCGTGCGCCCTCAGAGGTCGGCTCTTGATTTGTACCTTCGCACAGAACCGTACCCAAAACCAAACCCCATCGAACAGGACTTGCTGTTGCTCGCGATCTACAGACACTCCCTCCATCACACCCCGATTGGTTTTCTTGTTTCGCCGTACTCAAATCGGTTCCCATAGAAGCAGGAGATGGCAATCATGCTCCCGGAAGGTCTGGCCAATAGTTACGCCCAGTCAAAGGTAGGCACCAACTCAATTGTCTCAAGGCTTGTCAGAATATCTCAACATTGCCGGTATAACCTGGAGAAAGATATGAGTGATAAAAGCTCAGTACCAGCTGCAAAACCTTTCAAGCTTAAAGGCAGAGAAAGGACGTTAGCCAGGCGCGCTGCGAGACAAGCAGCAGTGAAAACCGCAGATCGATCCATCGTTCGCCATGTCGTGTCAGTCAAGCATTTTCTTCCTATGATGAAGGCGATCATATCATCAATAAAACCTGCTATGGCTGTACCAGAAAGCTTGACAAGGATACTAGATCGAGCGATCATCCTTTAGCGTTGTGTGGGCAATGCCTATCGAAATTCTAGTAGTGATTCTTCTTCACAAGGACTTGACGAGTCAGAAGTCAGACTCAAGGCACATGTATTTTGTCGAAGTTCTCGAAAACGTCAAAGAACTGTTGAAGAGCAAAGACGATTCCCCGACAACCCCACCCAACCATGTTTCACCTGCCCGTTCCTCTGCGGAGGGGGTGGAGGAGAAATCATTGATGACAATCGCTTTGGACGCCCTCCATCTCAATGGAGATTCACAATCGAACTCCCTTCCCGAAGACCCTGACCGAACAAGCACATGCAAGCCAGATGATCAAGTCGAGTTTCATGGAGCGGATTGTTTCTCAGACTCGCAAGAGGCTCTGGTCGCCCTTCAGTGCCTCCTGAACGATTTGCTTGTACTGAGGAAAGTGATTCAGCGTTTTTGGGGAGATTACCAGAATGAAACCTTTGATCTAGTCATAGCTTCGACCATTACCAAAACTGCAATCGAGTTAGCTCGTCGAGTTAGCCCACCGGCTAGAAGATGGCTAGAAGATGACATGAAGATTCTAGCAACATGCGGAGGCGCGACCATTCTACTTCTCAAAATGCATGATCACTCTGTCCAGCCTATAGAGTCAATATTTGAGTGCGCCGAGGAAGAGGACGAATATCGAATTTCTGAGACGGAAGTTCCATTTCTATTGGCACCAAATAGCATGATCGACAGTTGCTTGAGCAAGAACGCCCTTGCCAATGTTCCGTGGTCGCGCTTACAAATAGTGGATTGCCTCTCGATACGACAGGAAGACCCACACTGGCGGAGACACAGAAACCAAAGATGGATAATCTCATCATTTCCCAGTTTCTCACAATGCCCAACATCCTGCCTCCAGTACAGAGCCGGTCCCGGAATGGACCTTGGAGAATGATGATATCACCCGAGGACTTTGCCATTTCATTCGGACAGGAGACATTCATTTATGGGTCTCCTTTGCAGCGCATGTCTATCTTCACATCTATTACATGGTTGGGTTAGATTTAGACCGCCATTTCAACGATCTTTGTAGAGTGGGAACAGGCATCTCAGAGTTAGTCAATCGGGCCGGGTGTTTTCTCTAGGAAAGGCGGTCCTTGGACCTGGCCAGTAGTGAGCTGGCCTCGCTGTACTCAAGAAACCAGTATTATTGCAGATGTGACACTGTGTTCGAGCGCAGAACACAAGTTCCGAACTTGGCTCAATTCGACATTGCCGAGTTCGCCCTTCTCAAGAGCCATCCATTACTATGCGGAACAGTGTTATATATCATCAAGATCACTTATCAGATGATTGCAGTAAGGTTGGTCAACACTATGGGCTATAGGCTGAGTGTTGCTCACCTTCGCCATGCGCTAGTGGAGAGGTATTTGATATCGAGGACTGATTTCTTCGATCTACGACTTCTGTCGGATCTGCAAAGGGAAGAGAACATTTTTGCTGGTCAAGCTCCTCAGCTCCCTGAGAAATTCTTTGGTCGATGGACAATCACCTGTGGAGGTGGCTCAATCACTCTCTGGGCTACAAACAGACGACAGTCGATGAAACCGAAAGTCTCACTCGCCAACTGTCGGGTACTAGAACTTGGGACACCTGTGTCATCTGTCTTCCATGACAGATTTTGTCTTAGAGACCGAAGAGCCGATCTTACCGCGGACAACATCGAAACAGTCGTCAATTCAGGTAAGAGAAATAGCCGAACAAGATCCAGAGGTCGACAGGTGACTGGAGGGACCATTGAACAGGCTGGGCGAAGCGATTGGCTATGAGACTGTGCACCTTTCAGTTGACTATTTACTTTTGAATGAGCAGTGCTGGCGCGTCCTGAACGACATCCACGACGACATCCAAGAAATTGTGGAGGACGAAACGCGCATTCGACGTTGTGCGCATGCTAACAACGTATTTGTTGTCCCTGGAATGATTTCAGGACCACCCCGCCTCGCCTTGGGAAATCAAGGCCTCTGTCGGCCAAAAGCAAGCATTTCCATGATGATCTCTTCAAAGGGCTGATGGAAATGCTGCCAAAAGGTTTCTAGCCGTCGAAATGGATGACCTATGAGCGACCAGAACCTTGTAGATGGTGCATGGCATAGAGATCAGCCGGTCTGAGAAGGAGGCTGACGGCAAAGACAAATGGCAGCTATGTTCACAGGCGGTGGTCCATAGATCCTGCATAGACGATTCCTCGCCTAATTCACAGATTTCATGATCAACTACCACTATTCTCGTCTAATCGAAGTGTATTAACCTGGTTCCTGCCGAAGCAATGACCTGAATCGCTGATGCTGGAAACAATGCGACAATGCACACTTCGTATCAGACTGGAAGCCCATTGTCCTGGGCTCTGCTTTGTCTACTTAGCGTCTCGAGATAAACAGCAGGCAATGTCCTTTTGACGCATGAAGCATTAAATTATTGAACACAAAGGAGAAAGCGTCTGGCCTACAGCAAGTGCCCGAATAAAATTTGTTCACACCATGTCGTCGGGTCATCTTTTTCCGTCCTACAAACAATACAAGGCCGATACACACTGTATTGCAAAATGGCTGGCAACTACAGTGAGAAAATACGACTCCGTTAGCACACCTCAAGTAGAAGGTCCAAACCCAGGTCCATCAGGGGTAAAGAGAAAGTCAAGAAACCGACAATATTCACAGCAGAGGATCTGAAACATTCAAGCGGAAGACATTAATAACCCCCCCCCCCCTCCGGACAAAAAAGTATGTCATAAATGTCAAAGACTTTGTGCCAGTGGCTCGCTCAATCATTGCAAGGAGGGATTCAAAATTCGTTGTTTCAGCACAGCTGCTAGAGGTTCTTGAGAGAGGGGTCAGGCTTCGCAAACAGGTGGCACAAGCTCTTGGATTCAGTAATGGCACAGTAAGTAATGGTGATGGTGAATAGTTACTTGCCGCAATGTCAACCACAGAAAACGCACGGCACGCATATTTTACGAGAGTCTTGGTAGAGGTAAGAGATGTTCTGAGAGAGAATGTCGAGGACCACCCATTGACGAAGCGAGAATCGACTCATGGGCCAAGACTCAGTATGCCAGTTTATTCTTGCGCCTCGGTCGAACATGGTCATCAGATGAAATTCCAGAGCATTTATACGACAATCCAACATGACGATGATGGGGTCAACGGAATCTGAAACAGCGGATGACCCAAATCCTATCGAAGACGTTGCAACCTCGGATTTCAATGTGATCATGGATCCATAATTACCGAGTAGTCCTGTGTTCGATCCTCAAAAAGCGTGCCGCGAGCTCTCACCAGCTTATAATTGTCTGTTCAAGGACTTAGAGAGCATGCGGCGCAGTGTGCAGGAGACATGGAGATCCTTTCTCGGAGGAAAATGTGATCTGGTGTCCGCGGCCTTAGCCTCGAATACTGCCATGGAACTCACGCGCGGTATGAAAGAAGATATCAGCAGAGACGAGCTGGTTGCTAGCGGTAGCATAGGCGATGTGTATCAAGATCTAAGAAGCCGCCACGTGCAGCTTGTTATGGTTGAGACAGGCGCCCAGTCATGGGCTCTTGAGGATGAAGCTCTCTTGTTTGAGACACTGGATTCTTACTTCTATCATACATGTACTGATGCAGTTTGACGCTTTAAATCATCGCGGCCACAAGCTGCAACGCCCAGTCTGTGGTTCTTCATGCCCGAATTACGCTAAAGAGAACCTCGTTTTCTGGTAGACTATTTCAGAATTGCGAAAATCAAAAGTCCAATAGATATTTAACGATGAGTTCATTCGCGGTATGCAATCGGTGCTCCGGGGTAAAACGATGACGCTCTGGATCATCTTCGCGATTCAGGTTTACGTTGATATTGTTCATACTCTCGGCGACAAGTTTGGCAACTGCTTTGACTTGCTCAAAAGCTTTTGTTTCACTACCATCAATGCGGTCCGAAATCATACCGACTCTGAGGTCCTCATGTCTGGGATACCACCCGTTCCCAAGGATATCAAGGAGGGCATTGAAGGCAAGAAAGCCTGGCAGACTTGGCACAACGAGGAAACCAGTCAATTAGTGCTGATTCTGCACGAGATTGAAGCTACAGGGTTAAGTAGGAATATGTGGGGATTCAGTAGCCCCTCCTCCCTTCGTGTGGGAACGAGAGGTTGAGAGATATGTTGTTTGATTCGACATTGCCCGCCTGTGTTTTTATCAACCAGTTCCTTCTATGTCAGCACGAAATCAAAGCTGCCGGTGCGTCTTTCTCTGACAATTTGCTCTTGAAACTGGTACTGCCGAGTTTCAAGTTTTGTTTGAGCTCGATATATGATCGATACTGGATCGTCGTCCGTGACCATAGTTTTTCAGATATCCTGGCTGTGATCCGAGACATAGCTGTTTACGAAGCCCAGGGTAACGAGTCCGACCACTTTTCATTGACGGAGCAGATGAAGTGGAAAGAGGATATAAATCGGAAAGAGGGGTTGAACTTCGAGATCTGTGAGGATGTGATCTCAGCAGTTGAAGAGGTACCTGATCGTTTGTCTTGTTATCTTGATGACCGGAAGTAAGGAGAAGCTCATATCAAAGAATCAAAGAGCTTCAGATGCAGTCAGATGATTGGTGAGGGTATCTGGGTAACAAGAGATTGGCAAAGTTCAAATTGTACAACAGCTAGACTGCAGTACTGACTGATATGCCGGTTTTTGAGAGATATGTCCAATGTGGCATGGCGATGTTGAGAGCAGCTAAAACTGAATAGGCCGAGGTCTAGTCCGATAGTTGAGATTTGAGAGGTATGTCCAAGATGGCATGGTGGTGTAAGAGTAGCTCAAGCACACAGGCTGAGACTTAAAGCAGATAGTTGACAATACTTATGTATTACAATTTGGCGAACTCTAGAGTTCGCATATTGGTACAGATCCGAAACATTGCTTCCGTGCTCATCGCCATTGTTGGCTAATATGTACCAAGAAGTACGCTTGAAATTTGCCTCGTCTCTGGGTTCCATACTATCACTGTGCCTAGTGCGCTCACAGCTTCGCTCGTTTGCCGTGAACCGAACTTGTTTGTCAGTCAAGGGTTCTCGCACTCGCGGTTGTGATGGGTGTTCGCATTGCTATTCTGTTCGTTGAAATAGTTTGCAAGCATATAAACTTAGCCGTGTCGCAAATAGTTGCTGCTAGTAGTTTTCTTTTGTTTCTCCCATCCAGTTTCCAAGTGAAATCGGGAACTTCTCATATATAATAGTTGAAGTGGTTGGCAGTCATTACAAACATGGCCAGAAAGAAAGCGTCCGTCTCAAAAAAAACATCCGTGTCAAAGAAGGTATCCGTGTCTGAAGAATATTTTGACCCTTACACAGTCTCAGACTGGCCCTTATCAAAAGACGCTAAAGAACAGACCGTCGGCCAACTCATTGACACTCGGATGGAAAAACAACTAGTCGTTCCGAAATCTTCACGAGAAGACCTGACAGTCGGCGAAATTGAGTCGTCATCAAATCTTGTAAATCCAAGAACTTCAAGGGAGCACCTCTTCCTTGCGGAGCTGATTGGTCCCACGGCACACAACCGAACGAAATGCCCTTACGACTGCGTTACATACCTAGGGCTTCAATCTACTGAACAGACACTTGACGGAGAGCGTCAAAAAGAAAGTCCTTCCAGCGATTCAAATGGCCTTGTCTAGAAGCATAGATATTGCCTCCTCACAAGCATTAGGACCGGGCCGCCCAAAGCTTGGTTAGAGTCTGGAGTCTTAGATCAGGGCGGGAAGGTTGGGTGAGTACGGAAACAGCTTGAAAGTGAATTCGGTAGCTAGGATTAATATGTAGGCTGTGGCGTTGGCGTACGTTCTCTCACTACTTGACGGGATATGGCTTGCGTAATCGGTAGTTAGGGGGTTAGCTAGTTTATGAGATCGCCTGATCGTCACTAACTAGTAGGGATGTCAGGGCGTTTAATGTCCGCAGTCAATTGGGCTTTAGACTCCACATATGTCGTGTTCCAACTACTTTGCATTGATTGATGGGCGGACGTAACATCCATCACTAATGATCAGCGACCTGCATGGTGCGTATGCGTAATACTCAAACCCGCAGCGGTCGCCTTGGTCCATCCTTACAGGGACCTCTGTGGCCGTCCGACTAGGTATGAGTCTGTGCCGTCGCCCCTTTCGGTCTTCATAAAGAAGATGTCATATCTCCTCCCCTGCCGTGGGGATTCGAGGGAGCACGTTTCCTACACTACGATAAGTCACAACGCATCATGGACATCACCGGGAATGGATCTTTCGAATATGCTGACCGTTTTCTTCTCCTGACGAGAGTTTTCGCTCTTGTGTCCGTTGTATCATTGCTTGCATATCTCTTGTACTATGGATTTTTATCGCCCTTGTCGGCTGTTCCTGGACCGCTTATAGCGCGTTTTACGAGATTATGGCTTGCCTACCACGCCTGGACAGGAGATCTTCATAGCGCTCTGTCTGAAGTGCATAACAAGTACGGTACAACTGTCCGGGTTGGGCCTGACGAGGTTGTCACAACATCACCTGAAGCCGTGAAGACAATTTACGGTATGGACCGTCGATGTCGGATGAATACTCGGACTAATCCATCGTCTGTCTAGGCGCGGGATCACAGTACAATAAGAGCACTTTCTACATGCCAATTAAGGGCGCGCGTAAATGGGATCTGTTTGGGGAAATGGATTCGATAGTTCACCGCAATAATCGTCGACTGGTGAACAATGTCTATGCGACTTCATCTCTCGTTGATTTGCAGCCATATGTGGATAGTGCTATTCAACATTTCATGAGCATTTTGCGTGGCAAGCAAGGAGAACGCTTGGACCTTGGGGTATGGTTCCAGCTGTTTGCTTTCGGTATGTTCCAAGGCGTTATCGCAAGGCGCTGTGTCTGACGATGGCAGATGTGATCGGAGAAGTGACATTCTCTCAGCGGTTTGGTCTCATGGAGATCGGAGAGGAGATCGAGTCGCTAAAGATCATCAAGAGAGCAGCGAGATCCTGGGGTTGGGTTGGTCAAATACCTTGGGTATACCGAATCCATGAGATCTTGAGCCGGATCGTCGGTAATCAGCTCGCCTTGAACGCGAGAAGCGGCTATATTCGTGACTTCACAATGCAGCAGGCACAATCCCGTCTCGCACGGGGTAGTGACCATCGAGACATGTTGAGCAAGTTGATGGAGACCAGCGCGAAGAAGCCCTCAGAAGTTGACCATACGATAGTAATATCGATGGCGGCGAGTAATGTTTTTGCTGGCAGTGACACAACTGCCATTGCACTCCGATCGATCTTCTATCATTTGCTGAAAAACCCCCGATGTATGCAAAGACTGTTAAAAGAGATTGATGATGTGGCGGGCACAGTGGATGTGACCAGACCGGTGACCTTTGATCAGGCGAACAGCATGCCTTACTTACAAGCAGTCATGAATGAGGCTCTCCGCGTACATCCTGTTGTTGGTCAGAGTCTGCCCCGAGTAGTTCCTGAAGGAGGTCTGCAGGTCGAATCGCATTGGCTGCCAAAAGGGGTAAAACCGGGACGTGCGCTCTTGAGGCACATCGCTGACTGCGGCAGACGATCATCGGTGCTAGCCCATACGTCCTTGGTCGCTCAAAGGATATATACGGGCAAGATGCTAGCGTATTTCGCCCTGAGAGATGGCTAGAAGCGGGAAGAAGTGACCTGCGTAAGTCGTGCTTTTGTGTGAAACGTACCCTGGACACCATTTACATGATCTGCAGTGCGTGGCTTTTTGGCATTTGGAGGAACATCACGGATTTGCATCGGAAAGAGTGAGTTTGAGGAATCTGAGACCTCTCCGGTACTAATTCGTGAATCGCAGATCTTGCCTTGATTGAAATTTCAAAGGTAGGATCTGTGCTGCGACGCGACGATCTCAGTCCGTGGCTGATAGATACACCAGGTTGTGCCGACAATATTGAGGAACTTCATGATCCAGTTCGCCGATGAAGACACTGAATTGAAGATAACCAGCTAGTAAGCTCAAAAGTCGAATCTATTCCTCCCTGTGACTCCGATGCTGATATGGCCACAGTTTTATGCTACTTCAATCGGGATTGAATGTAACAATTCGGTCCAGGTAGGCAATGAGACGTAAAGTTTGCCTGAGCAGTAACTTCGATTCTGATGGCACGGTGGAGGGGCCCGAATTTGGATTCCTGATCAACTGGTGGATGGAAGTAGGGCATCTCACAAGTGGAGATATCACCCTGGAGATGAAGCCTGCCCACATGGGAAACAGGTCAGTGGGACATCATTCAGGGCGAGATGGTTAGATGTCAGGGTTTAAACTACCCTCTCATCCTGGATATTGTTTCCAGTAAATGAGATCCGGAATGGGTTGAGTAATTGACTTTGCAATCATGGAAGGTATCAGACCTGCATTCATCTCATCTGCTTCATGCCCAGAACTAGCCTTTCTCTTGTCGGACAGACATTGCTTGACATTCCACGCGAAACAGCCTTGAGGTCAAGACTGCCTAACGTTGTATATAATAGATGAACGCGTCGTCCTTCTCCGGCACACCTTCCTCGTGACTCAAGGACATGTGGTCTGATGACTCAGCGGCAGCGTGGCTGTGAAGCTGAGCCACTCCCCAGGGCGCCACAAGCCACCCTAAGAAGCTAGTAATGGCAAGTGACGTCACCGAACACGCCGTCAACACTACTTGTATATCCCTTCAAGATTGTGTACCAAGGACCTCATCCAACGTTCACAGCAGGGTGACGGCTCAAAGGCCAGGATTGAGAAGCCGATTTGGTGTAACATACCACTTGCTCTGCCACTACATCGGATAGCTCTTCGAACTACCGAGTAGCACTCCCCTGGCTCCATTTCACACTTCAGATCAGCCGGTATCAGCCACCATGTGGTAGACAGGGGTTTGAGTGGACGACGCTCGAGATCGTCAACCCTAATGGTGGAAAACTTGGAATAACAACCGCCAAGGACCAGGTTTCGAGGGTACCAAGATATATCTGGCATGTCTCCGGAAAGACATCTATCGCAGCTTCCTCACAATATTGATCAACCTGCTGTCGCTGCATTTCACTGGATGCACGGCGCATTCAAGCCATTTAGAGGGCATTTATGACCAAGAACCACCCACCGCAGTCTATCACCCCATCCTCTGGACATAGGCATTGCCTAGTCAAAGTATTGTTACGTCGCAACACAACTCCTGATGTACACCTTATTACCATCATTAACCTCGATATCAACTCTCCATATCTTGGTCAACATGGCAGGAAGTGAGTCGACAGATCCCTGGACGACTAGGAAAAAAAGCAAATCTTCAAGATCCTCGGGCAGCGGATGGATGTTCTTCACGATGGCATTCATGGCCAATCCAGCGATTAGCCAATATCCACATCCTCCAGATACCTCCGTGCCTCTTCGCGTGACAAACCACTGCCCCGAAATTATATGGCCGGCGATTCTCACGCAGAACGGTGTCGGCCCTGAAAGCTCGGGGTTCGTGCTCGCGCCTGGCGATTCAAGTCGACAGACCGTCAGCGGGGACTGGCGAGGGAGAGTTTGGGGGAGGACAAATTGCTCGTTTCCGTCCGCGAGTGGGCCAGCGAGCGGGCAGGGTGGCTCTGCGTGCCAGACGGGCGATTGTGGCATGTATCTTGAGTGTCAGGGTTCGGTGAGTTGATAAATCCTTCGTCCTGGCCTTCCGCTCCTCGTATCACGAAGACCAGGATTTCGTGAGAATTGTTGTACTGAACCGCGGCATGGTAAAGGGAGCGGCACCCGCAACGTTGGCGGAATTTACTCTGTCGAGTAACACACATCAGAGTTTTTACGACATCTCGCTGGTCGACGGCTACAATCTTCCTATGGGGATCATATCTCTGCTCGGACAGACTGGCAATTCGTCGTTGACTGATGTTCCACCCAATCTCACCAACCCTGTTTGCATCGGGACTGCATCCCTACTTGCTCCAATCGGAGACACCTCCGACGCGACGTTTGGGACAAACACCACGTTTCCAATCCCACTCGAGCAGACAGTCACTCCTTTGTTCATCCAACAGTGGTGTCCATGGCCACTACAGCAGACTCCACCTGAAAAGCCTGGTGATGGCATTTATCCATATCCAGACGACAAAATCCAGCGGCCACCCTTCAACCCATGTCTCAGTGCATGTGCGAAATGGAACAAGCCCGAATACTGTTGTACTGGTAAGCATAATACACCGGCCTCGTGCTCACCCAGTCTTTACTCCATCCAAGCAAAGAAAGTTTGTCCAGACGCGTACAGTTATGCATATGATGATCAGACAAGTACCTTCATCATCCCTCAGGGCGGAGGCTTTGAAATCGTCTTCTGTCCTGCTGGCCGGAGCTCCAACATTCTGGCCACTTTCGGTGACCAAATGCGTCAATTGGCACAGACTGGTCACGTCACGAGAGATATTGTGGAACTGGCGCAGAATGTCACCTATATACGAGAAAAAAGTGACGCTAACACTGCCATCACTGAGCCCAGCGCAAGTCTGAGAGCGTTGGTCATCTTCCTCGTCTGCATTTGCCTGGGAGATTTCTCGTTGGCTTGAGCTTAGACTTGAGGTGAACAGTTGGCACGATCGCATCCAAGATGTACGCCTCCACCCGTCGCAGAGTCATAAAGCAGTAGCACAGTGCTGCATGAGTTTGAACGTTTGTTGATACCCTTCATAGCGCATCCGTAAAACAGGATTGTAAGACACCTTGTCAAGATACGTCTCTCGGTCTTTTCAAACGGGTTTCAGTCGGAAGGTAGAAAGCCCACCTGAGACCGTGACGCCAGGGATGATTGCGGAGCTCGATCCTGGCCAGGGTGCATTTTCTCCGCCATACAATATCGCCCATAGGAACCTCAAATCTCGAGTAGGGAGCTTCTGCATGAGGACCTTGGTTGCGGCTACTTGTATCTGTTTCTTCCGTTCCAGGTCATACTGTGCGAAGGCAAGAGCCTGGCCCTCAGTAAGATAACTGTCGTGGACGACTGGTGTTGCCCGCCAGGATGAAGATGAGGCTCCTGCGGCTGTTGCAGAGTCTGTCTGGATTGGCTGCGCCTCGCTAGGGGTAGGAGTTGTGGGGCCTTTTGGCAAGCGTTGTGAGAGTACAGCTGCAGCTAATTCCACTGCATCCTTATCGGTGACCGGTGCATCGTATGCAGCACTTGGGTGCTCTGCAGGTTCAGGCAGTGGTTGTGGGGCTCTCTTGCTCGATCGGTACATATCCAGATATTTGTCCATAGGCTTGCCCTCTACCCAGTCACCAATGAAGTCGGAGGACAGGGGCCTGGCATTCTCAGCTGTACCATGCTCGCTTTTTTTCGCAGCATCTATTATCCCCTTCGCATCTAGCCTGCCCTTGGTGTCCTTGGGCGCATATTTGTCCTCTAATGCCTTCCAAATGTCAGAGGCCAGTTCGAGCGGCTCGGCGATTTTCCAAGGTTCGCTACCTGGCACCAACGTCGACATGATGAGGGCCTTGGCACGTGCATTCTTAGTCCAGAAGTCCTCGGAGGAAGACGAGGAGCCTTTTGGTGGCGGCGCTTGGGTTTGTGGGTGCGGCGAGGGCATCGTCTGCCTCGGCTGTACCACAACAGGAACTGCTGGCAGCGAAGGAGAATCAGAGAGCGAAGCAGCGCCTTTGCCTTTGGGGGTGCCCGATTTGGACTTCTTGTTCGGCATCGTTGGAGGAATTTGCCTGTGTTATTGAATTGCGGAGCTTCAACGGGAGACAAGGAGACTTTCGCTGGACTGGGCCCAGTGTCCGGGCATAACTAGATGCAGAGAGTTGGATTGTATGTGCACCAGGGTTTGGCAGAGTCAGGCCAGAGGATTTATGGTTCGTGGACAAGAGTTAACACGCCATTCTATTTCCGTGTGGTCAAGCCAGACGTCTACGATCCTACGGTGGAGTAATAAGCGCCTTTATCGCCGCCATTACGTTGGATTATTCATTCTTCTAAACGCGGCCTCGTCTATATGCTTATCCTGTGAAGCGTACCGTAATAGCGTTTAACATTAGGAGGGGGAGGGGGGTTAGGTAAACTATAATTTAGAAGCCGCGACTATAATTAGCTAAGTCGGACACCCATCTAATGACCCACCCCCTTAATGACCCGGCTTTTACCATACAAAACTCATATATCTTCCTTAGATTTCTGCTCTTCCAAGCTAGGAACGTGGGCGGGGCATGCTGATGGGTTTTGAACGATCTACTTTACCGACTAGTTATAGGGATTGATACTACACGAGGTGTCAATGAGACCATCCAATAACGTACACAGAGATCCGAAAAAACCCCCCATGAAAAGAGGGTAATCAATTTCCCCATAAGAAAGATTATTCTCTTAATCTCTGCCTGAATTTGAATTCTCATTTCTCTCCATTGCCCTCACTTCTGTTTCTGGTTCCTCACATTTTCGCCTTCCCCTTCCGGTTTTGATTGTTTCGCCGCCAAAAGAACCGCAGCATTCTCGACATTGGGATACCAACCGTCCTTTATCCACCGATCCATCATCACTGTAGCGCGGTTTCGTTTGAAGTACTCAAGCTACAGCCTTGAACACTCATCCCCGAACCCACCGTCCGCCTACCATGCAACCTAGGCCTGCTCCCGTAGATCGGCGACGTGTTCTTCGTACCCATATCGATCATCACGATAACAATCCTCCGTCTTCACCTTCTGAAGACCGGCCTGCTTGATCTGACTTTCGGCGAACTGTCATGCCTGCTTGAAGCTCTTTGCGTCCCCAATCAGCCAATGGACACCGTCAGCAATCGAACCATCCAACGGCAGAGTATCGAGACAGCTAAGCTCGTAGTGTTCGTGTCCTTGATCGAAGACGATCCATCCTGTCGGCGAGAGATAGGAGGCGGGCTCGCGAAGGAAGGCTGCCTGTTCTGTTTGCCGAATGGTCTGAAAGACCCATGTTGGTCGCACAGTGCACGCCTTTATGGTTGAGGAGTCCAATCCCAAACGATACTACATTGCCTGTCATGCTTTTCCATGTCCATAACTTGGATTTAAGTCACTTGTGTACCTTAGCGTTCATCTCAAGGAGGTTCATCCTGAAAGGTTGGGCCGGTTGGACGTGGAGATCGATGAAGGACTCATCCATGATGTCGCAATCACCATCATGAAGAAGCTAAGTTGACTTGTGTCTAAGACCGATTTTACTGCGCGATATGGTCGGAAAATCTTACTACGATGAAAGCGTTTATATGCGTTATATTAACTCTCTTAGGACTTTGATTCAAAGGCAGGAAAAGGAATTACAAACGACCTTAACTACCATTCTAGTCATTCATATCTCCACTAAAATTTCGACCACCTACGGACTAACTATTATAATATGAGGCTCAACTACTATCAGAAGGGCTGATGGAATATCTCGTGGAATCATTCCGCACGTTTGGAAATAATAGGGAGCTTCTAGTATATTACTTCGGTGTATATATGCTCACACATTCTGAGCAAGTAGACGAAGATCGATAGTTAAAATATACTTCCACTGCCGTAATTCACAACACTAACAACACTCCCAACTCCGAAATACGCATCACCATTGTCTTACTTGATGAGGCTTCCTGTATCTTATGGGGCAATCACAAAGGTTTACCCTATTCTTGCTTTCAAAAAGACGCTCAAATATAAACATGCTAATCCCAAACAAGCCAAAATGCACCGCCCACCAGAAAGACTGTAATTAAGATCGTGAAAATAGCTGCACCTGCCCGGTCCCCAGCTGTGATTGGTTTAAGTGGACTGGCAGTGGGGTTTTCCTCTACCCCGGCATCGGGATCGCTCTCGGATTTAGCTCCTGAAGCCTGAGTTAAGGGAGCCATGCCGAAATTGATCAAGGTGGAGCCGATGACGGCGAGTGCAGTCATCTAGTGATATCAACGTTAGTCCAATACTCGTTTTCAATGCACCTCAAACGTCGGAAAGGAAAGTCCAATTCACCTGCTCACCAACTCCCGTTCTACCGGTGGGTACATCCGTCCACCATTGCGCAGAGCACATGTTCCCTGACTCTCCTCCCTTGCACTGCCTTGCTGCGCCGATCGCGCTTTCTCGTAGCTTCGGCATGATCCGGTCATAGGTGCCTGGGACGAGCAATGCCGTGACCACCATCCACCTGGACAAATATGCCTTGAAACTCTTCTGATCCTGATTGCATATTCCCTCCTTCTCACAGTGGAACTCCACCATAATATTTCCACCGAATTCGGCAGGGAAGTACAATTGAAAGGCACTTTCGAGGATTTCCTCGACCCGGTCTAGCCATTGAGGGTCTCCGTCCGTATAGTTGTACATATAGGCTGCGCCGCCTAGAAGAACACCATAGTTGTAGCTCCAGATGAGGCGCTTAAGAGCACCTTCGCCCTTGCAATCCATGTCGGCATCCAAGTTATCCCAGATGTAAAGGATGCCTTCACTGCGTTCAAACATCGCGGAGCCCGCCATCCAGTCCCAGACCATTGTAGCCCAGTCACCGTAAGTTTCATTCCCGGTGATGTAAGCAAGTCGTGCCGCGACCTGGAAGTTGCCGCCATTTGAAATCATACTAAAGCAAGTAAGTCATGTGGACCCCCGACCCGTAACTATTGCAGCATGGCCGTCACATATGTAGAGGTGAGGTTGCCTCCAGGGGTTGCCTCTCTGGCACTCACTTCTTAAGATTATAACCCTGATTTAAAGGCACGACTTGCCACCTGAAACCACCGCCACATGAATTCGGATCCCACAGGTTCATCTGGAAATTGTACAGCCCCTGTGCGAGGCTCAACCAACTTGGGGCGCCTTCTTCCTCTGGGAAGTTTGCCTCCACGGCGTCCAGCGCGGTAAATGCCCAGAATGCCTGGTCGTCTATGCCCATACTGCGACTATGGTTTGGTGGATTGAAGTTGTCCTGTGGTCCGCGTTGATGGAGTATTGATTGCCGCACATCTGCATTGTGACTTTCATCTCCAGTATACTGCCAGTAATTGATCAATGCACCCCACATGGCACCAGCCTGCCACCAACAATAGTTATCGGGTTGTGAAGGGTTACAGTCAAGTGAGCCAGGTAGGAGACCGGGTATCTGACCCGGCTCGTCACCGGTGTAAAAGGTCATCATATCATTGGCAATCTTGGAGGTGACATCTTTGACCGACGATGGGGAGTCGAGTTGCAGATCGATCGCTTGCGCGAGAGGGATTAAAGCGGTCAAGAGTAGGCGATGCATGGCAACTGTCAAGATCTTATACTCCTAAGTGTTAGCGATAGTCTCCTTCCTCCAAGTGGTCCGAATGTTTGGGTGTATAGGTTAAAGGATGAATGATCGATCGTCGAACTCGATAATGTAAAATGCCTGTGATCTTGATGTATGGAAGGAGAGTCAAAGAGGACAAGGCAAGTACAAAACAGATCTCACGGCCTCATGCCTAGCGAGTAGAGCCAACGCGAAAATTATAACGAGGGAACAGAAGCGATGGAACGAAAGCTAGTCAGTCCCTTGACACTTCTAAATGAATGTTTAGCAATTGAGAGGTTTCGTGCCGATTGCCTCGAAAATAAAATTTTTTGAATGAAAAATGAAAGATGGCGATGAGGATGAACGCGCGAAGTCCCTCTTTGTCGAGAGTTTGCATTTGGTTGGCATTAATCTCAGGATCGTACGAAACTGGTGTCAGCCAAGACAATCTGGTTTCTAAGAATTGTCCAAGGATCGATCCTTCGAATTAGGACGGCGTCCGCCTTGGATCAGCCTTGGACGGGCTGGGCACTCCGTTTTGTTTTCGGTACCATTTAAACTCGGAATACCCAAGATTTTTTCTGCGCGGATAGTAGATCTTTCCAGCCATAGCAGTTTCTGAAAGTGTATAATCCCCATCTCATCGGAGAGCTTGAAAAACCTGTCAAGGGGCCGAGGCGTCTGTGTCGTTGAAGGCTCGATGAAAGACAAACAATGCGTGCGCCAAGAGACACCGAAGCCATCAAGGATTGCTTAGCAGCATCTGCCTTGGCGACCGCGTAATAGCCCAGCATCTCAAAGAAAGAGGGAGGCCGACACTCCGAGAAGGTGCTATTGTCCCCATAGGTCCAAGATGAGTTACAGCTCGGCAGGGCTGTCTGGGCATATGTGTTTTATGGTTCTAAGGCGCCACGCTTTCGCTCCACCTTTCCCCTAATTCCTCTTCACCAGTGCGGTCTCCTTATTTAAGTGGGCTTGGCACTTAGTGGCGTATTTCACAGTAAGTACGGTCGGTCTAGTATAGAAGATAACTATATTTATAAAAAAGGAGAGAGCCTATTTTTATACCTTGAGGGAAGTGGTTTTTAGCTTCACAGTAGGGCATAGGCGGCTAACGCGGGTAGGGATCCTATCTATCCGTAGCTTAAGATCCCTATCTAGCGCTAGAGAAGAATTCACAATCGAGGAGGGACGAAAAGGTCGTAGGTAAGTATAGGGTGTAGCGTAAAGGTGCGCTCGGTGGCGATTTACCTTGTCGTTCCATGAAGGGCCCTAGTTAGGTGAGCACAATTAGTATCGCCCCAGCGCGTCAAGGCACCGACTTATATAGCTCCTGCAGCGGGTGAGACACGAGTGACTACTCACCTAGCTTACGTGAGTAAGGGGTTGAGCACAAGGCGGCGTCACCTTCACACTAAAGGACAGTGAGTCGGCTATCGAATTATCTCGTGATGGCACCTAGCGAAGGTACGAGGTTACGTAAAATAGTTAGGTTATTCCTATACGCTATCTTCTAGTACCTATATAAGTACTACTTAAGGCTTAAGGCGAAATTTAAATATATTATACTATCTAATATATAGATAAATTATAATCTAAACTTCTAAGTAGTACTAACTAAGACTAGTTCCTTAATAAGTAGGTAATTAGAGAAGTATAATATAATATAGATTAAAGGAAACTATTCTTATTTAGGTGTTAGGCCAAAAGAGAATTCTCCGGCTTAATTTAGGCTAAGTAATATATTACGTTTACACTTCTAATACACCCCCTTAAACGGAATATTATCTAGTAAGTTAACTAAGCGATTTAGTAGGTAATCCTACTTTCCCTAGTTCTATTATAGTTCTATATCACGAGTTAAGCCCGTAGAATGTCTTAGTAAAGAACTAGCGATGTCTAGATTCGACCGTATAGTTATATAGTCGAACGATATTACGTAATATTAATAGAGGTCTTAGTAAGTAATGCTATAAGGGTTTAGCTAGGAATTTAGAGTAATTCATCTAACTACCGTATAACGAGGATTCTAAAGCTAAGGAGAGAAAAGAAAAGAGAAAATCTATCTACTATACGAATAAAGGAAATACTTCCTATCCTCTCCTATAGTAGATTAATTATTAGGTACTACTCGTACTAATAGGTAGGACTACTAGTAGAGTAGTATAAATAGTCTTAATATTAGATCTTATTACGAGTTAAACTCGTATAAAGCTCTAGAGTACGCCCTAGAGCGATTACTCGTAGTATACCTTTAGGCTATATAACTATATAGCCGAAGCTACGTAACTCCTCCCTATCGATTATCTCCTAGGAAACTATACTAACCTACTATAGGAGAGGGTAGAGAGTATTTCCTTTATTCGTATAGTAGATAGATTTTCTCTTTTCTTTTCCCTCCTTAGCTTTAGAATCCTCGTATCACGGGTTAAACCCGTAGGATGTCTTAGTAAGAACTAGCGACGTCTAGATTCGACCGTACAGTTATATAGCCGAACGATATCACGTGATATTAATAGATATTTTAGCGAGCGACGCTAAGACTAAACTAGCGATGCCTAGATTCGACCGAATAGTTATACAGCCGGACGATATTACGTAATACTAATAGTTACTTAGGATACCGGGCGACCTACCTTAGAAGATTATATCTCCCTATAGATAGCGGTAGGACTTCTTTCTCTCTTTCCTTTAGCTTAACGTCCTTATTAAATAGGTCCTATAGTAGTTAAATAAGCTCCTATTAAAACCCTTATATTACGTTAAGCTCCCTATTATATAGTTAAGAGAACGAGTTCTTATCGTATAAGATAGATATATCGGTAGTACTAACGGAAGCTCTCCTATAGTAGGTAGTATAATTATTTTAAATAATTTAGACGTAGAACGAATAGATAGTCGTATAGAATTAACGTATAGTAGTACTAGAGTAGTAGCTCTAGTAGCGAAATAATAGTTAGGATATTACTATTCTATCGAGGACGATAATACTATCGATAGTCGTAGCGGACGTCGTTACGAAAACTATAGCCGTACGACGAAAGGATAAGCTCTCGGAGCTATCCGAATTTAATAGAACGAGGGCGATATTCCGCCCGTAGTTAATATAAGCGCGAGTAAAGCTCGCCGTTAACCGAGTAGATAAGAGTAAAGCCGTATAGTTTTAGTACCTTTATAGTCGATTAAGAGGAGACGTACTCTCTTAACTATTATTATAGATTAACTTCGTATAGTTAACGCTATAGATAACTATCGAGGGCCTTATTAGCTAACTAAAGGCTACGTACGACGATAGTAAGTTCGTAGAGAGAGTATCGAGAAAACTCTTAACGCTACGATAAAGATCGAAAGCTTTTAGTACCTTCCTCGCTAAATTCGATCGTACGCTCCTTAACGTAGAAGGTCTTAACTAGGTAGATTAAGTTAAGAAGATATTCCTCGCGAACTATATCTCGTACGAGCTATAGAACGCGGTTATAGCGGCGTCGATTCCGGCGTCGTATCGAGAATACTATATACTTCTCTATAGTATTAGTACGAACCTAAAAGCCCTCTATAGGAGGAAGACGCGAACTATAATACCTACGTACGAAATAAAAGGATCCTTCTCGGCGGAGGACGTAATAGACTAGAAATCGTAGACGATAACCTAAGTAGCGGCTATAAGACCTCGTTAACGAGCGACCTAGGTAACCTAAGCGACTCTCGACTAACGTCGAGAAAAAGGATAGTGTCTACGCTACGGCCGACTAGGCTACTTTATCTAAAAGAATAAGCTTAGGTCGGCCTAGCGGCTACGAAAGTAGATAACGATAACGGCGATAACTACTACTAGAAATATAGAGTTAGTATCGAACGAGACGGAGTAGAAGTAGAGCGACTTTAAGAAGTTAATAGATAGTCTATTATTCTTAATATCTATACGAGTAAATTAAGAAGTTTTTACGTTAATACTAGTAGATACGAGTTATTTATCTTATAAACTAATTAATACTCGTTTCGTCTCTCGTAATAGTCTTTAGCGTATCCTAATTACTCCTCGCCTAATTATCGATTTTAGTACGAATATAAAGTTAGAAATTACGAACGTTATTAAGTTAGAAATTAATCTTAATAGTTATAAAGAGGATATCTTCTTTTATATAATTTCCGATATATCGTACGATATAATTCTCGGTCTTCTCTAGATAACGAAAAATAACGTTTAAATTAGTCTACGAAAGAAATATTTATATATCGGCTACTCTAGTATTCGAATTCTAAATATACGATAAGAATAATATACTAAGCTAAACCTTATATCGATTTCGATACTAGCCTTCGCTATACTAGTATAACGCTAACGGAAACGAAAGTAGAAAGAAGTCGAAGTATTCGCTACTAGCTTAGCGAATATCGAGAAAGTATTAACGATAAAAGTTTCGATTAACCCTCGTATAAAGCTACCTAAGTACTTCTACGAATATCTTAACGTATTTAATTAATTATAGGCGAATTAACTTCCCTCTATACGAGGAAAAGAAGTTAACTATAGTATCGAACTAGTAACGAAAAATAGAAAAACGCCTAAAGTTCCTTAAGAGCCTCTATATAGTATATTTCGAGACGAACTATTCGTTCTACGAAAGACTCTTACGGAACTACTCGATAAAAGCTTTATTAGAATAAGTTCGTCGTTTACGATAGCTTCGGTACTCTTCGTATAGAAATCGAAAGATAGTCTAAGATTTTATATCGACTATCGCGATCTTAATAAGATTACGAAGAAAGATCGTTATTCTCTACTACTAATCTACGAAACTTTACGAAATATTAAACGCGTAAAGTAGTATACGAAACTCGACGTTATAGCGACTTTTTATAAGATTCGGATCGCGAAAGGCGACGAATAAATAACGATATTCTATACGAGATACGGCCTTTTCGAATAAATAGTTACTTCCTTTAGGCTCGCGAACGTACCTAGTATATTCTAGAAGTATATTAACTAGACTCTTCGCGACTACCTAGATATTTTCTATTTAGCGTACGTAGACGATATTCTTATCTATTCTTCCGAATCTTAAGAAGAATACCGAAATTACGTACGATAAGTCTTTTAACGACTACGAGAGGCGAGTCTCTAAATTAATATCTTAAAATACGAGTTTAAAGTAAAGTCTACTAAGTATCTTAGGTTTATTATTTAAGTAGAAATAGGCGTACGAATAAATCTCGTAAAAGTATCGATAATTCTAGAATAGAAAGCTTTTCGTATAGTTAAAGGAGTATAGAGTTTTATTAGCTTCGCGAATTTCTATCGAAAGTTTATAAAGGAGTTCTCGATAATTATCTTATCGATTATAAAGCTCGTACGAAAGGATATTACTTTTTAATAGAACGAAAAAGCTAACCTAGTCTTTATACGACTAAAGAAGATATTTACGACGGTATCGATATTCGTATTATTCGATACTAAAAGAGAGATAATAGTAGAAGTAGATATATTAAAGTAGTATATCGACGATATACTATACTAAGTTAATAACGAAGGAGTCGTAAGACTCTATACCTTCTTCTCGAAGAAGAACTTACTCGCGGAATATAACTACGAAATCTATAATAAAGAAATACTAGTAATTATACGGTACCTAGAAGAATAGAACGCTAAACTACGAAGCGTAAAGGAATTCGAAATTCGATCTAACTATAAGAATCTCGAATACTTTATAATTATATAGAAGCTAACGAAATAATAGATATAATAGTTACTTATTCTATTTCGATATAACTTTAAGATTTCGTACGTTAAAGGAACGAATAACGAGCGAGTAGACGCTCTTTCTCGACGCGAATAAGACTTACTAGAAGACGAAGATAATAATCGACTCTAGTATTATATAGTTTAACTCTTAAAGCTAGAAATAGTAGAAGAGAGGAAGAAAGTACTATACGCGGTACCGATATTTTCTAGTAAATACTCGTCTAATAGAAAATTAACGATAGTAACGAACTAACTCTAAGTAGTAGTAGAACTAGCGAATAATATCTACTAGGAAGTAGTAGAAGTTATACGAAAAAAGGCTCGAGTTTTCCCTTCGATATTAGAATTAAAAGTTTCGATTTCCGAATATAACTTAAATAGTAACGAATAGCTCTTCTTTCGAGGAAGGCGATAGATATCGAATTCTAAGCCTCTTCGTACGAGTATTATTTAATAAACCTACGACTTAATAGTAAATAGATATTCGAAACGAAAAGGAATAATAGCGATTCTATCTCGAGACTTCTTCTAGTCGAATATATTATAAGATATTCGAAGGTTTATACGGAACTACGATATTACGAGTTAAATTCGTATAAAGCTCTAGAGTACGCCCTAGAGCGATTACTCGTAGTGTACCTTTAGGCTATATAACTATATAGCCGAAGCTACGTAATTCCTCTCTATCGATTATCTCCTAGGAAACTATACTAACCTACTATAGGAGAGGCTAGGGAGTATTTCCTTTATTCGTATAGTAGATAGATTTTCTCTTTTCTTTTCTCTCCTTAGCTTTAGAATCCTCGTTATACGATAGTTAGACGAATTACTCTAAATTCCTAGCTAAACCCTTATATACGACGTCTATAGACGAATAAAGGTATAGCGAAAGAAAAAGGCCGAGTTCCTTAAGCTACTTTTCGTACTAGACCGAATATAGCGCGAAATATCGATAAACTTTATTACTAGACTTCCTAAGAACGAGGAGTATACGAATCTTCTAGTAATTACGGATCGACTAGGGAAGGAAGTAATCTTCGAAGGAATACGCTTAATCGAAGTAGAGAACGTAGTAAGAATATTCCTTCGTACGTTCTATCGATAATACGATCTACTAGCGGCGATCGTTACGAATCGAGGCTCCTAGTTTATAGGAGCCCTTTAGATACGGTTTTATAAACTATTAGGTATTATACGACGATTATAGATAGCTTTTTACCTATAGATAGACGAATTAACGGAACGTATAAACTAAATAGTCGAGATATACCTACGTACGTATATTAGAAGAGTATAGGATAATTAGATAGGAGTACTCCTAATAGTCGAGTTAGCGATTAATAACCGCGACGCTTAGTTAACGAAAGTAAGCTTCTTCTTCCTTAGTTACGAATACTATATTAAGACGATTTAGCTAACGAATATTATACGACTAATTACTACTCCTAGGAGCTCTATCGAGTAAGGAGAAGAAATCGTATAACGACTATAAAAGACGAGGAAATAGGCCTAAATATTAATAGTAGTTATCTAGTAGAAGTAAGAAGAAGCTATAAATCGTACGAAGTAATAAGCGGTATAGTTCCGAGTTAGCGATAAGGTTTAGCCTAACCTCTAAAATATACGTATAATTCGATAGTTAAAGAAACTAGACTAAAAGAACGCTAAGTATATAGTATTAGAATCTATCGATACTTATAACTATTAACTAGATACTCTACCGAATATCTATAACGTCTTCTACGCCGACCTTCTATATACGGCCGCGACGAATCCTCTAGAGTCGTAAATACGAGACGACGAATAATCGAAACTAATTCGCGTAAACGAAGAAGATAAGTTCGGCGTCGAGAGAATCCTAGACGAACGTACGATACGTCGTAGCTAAGGTATACGAGCTAAAGTACTAGTTAAATAGTTAAGGTACGTATAGCTAATATAGAAACTACGCTCGGCCCTTAAGGATATAATCGCTTTAGAGTTATACGAAGCTTCTACGCTAAGCGAGAATAGCTTCGGACGAGAAGAGGGGAGTAATATTACGGATTAAACTCGTAGGATATCTTAGTAAGAACTAGCGACGTCTAGATTTAATCGTATAGTTATATAGTCGAACGATATTACGTAATATTAATAAATATTTTAGCGAGCGACGCTAAGACTAAACTAGCGATACCTAGATTCGACTAAATAGTTATATAGTCGGACGATATTACGTAATACTAATAGTTACTTAGGATACCGGACGACCTACCTTAGGAGATTATATCTCCCTATTAATAGCGGTAGGACTTCTTTCTCTCTTCCCTTTAGCTTAACGTTCTTATTAGATAGGTCCTATAGTAGTTAAATAAGCTCCTATTAAAACCCTTATACCTCGTTATATAGTAGTTAGACGAATTACTCTAAATTCCTAGCTAAACCCTTATATTATTCTAAAGCTTCCTATTATATATAGCGAAAGAGTATCGCGTACGAAATAGATAACGATTAGTAACTAACGAAAACCGCTCTAGCGTAGGCGGTAGAGCTATACTAGCTCTTATAAGCTTAAAATTAAAGAATAATAGTACTCGAGAATTAACTCGGCTAATAGAATAGAGTACGGGCTCGTACGCCTAAAGTAACGACTTCTACGACGGCGAGCGCTATATAGGAATCTAATTCTATACGACGAAAGGCTAAGCTCCCTAAGCTAGCTAAATTTAATAGAAAAAGGTTAGAGTTTCGGTCGTAGCTTACCTAAGCTTCGAGCTAAGTTAGCGATCGATAAGTAAGAGGAAATCGAAGTCGTACGATTTTAGTATTTCTATAGTAGACTAAGGAGCTACGCTCTCGCCTAGGTTAGCTCGTAGGTTAATTTCGTATAATTAACCCTCGAAATAAATACGAAAGAACTTATTAGTTAATTAAAGGCGGTGTACGAGGACGTCGACGCCGTAGAGAGAGTATTACGAAAGCTTTCTTAACTAAAGTAGGACGGAAAGTTCTTTAATATATTTCTCGTCGAGTTTAATCGTACGCTACTCGAGGCTAGCGAACTAGACTAGGTCGACTCGATAAAGAAGATATTTATATTAAACTACCTTTCGTACGACTTAAAGAGCGTCCTTATTATAACGCTAATTCTATTAACCTATAGGGAGTACTATATTCTCTTCTATATAGTTAGTATAAATTTAGAGGCTCTTCGATAGAAGAAAGCTAGAGAAAAGACGTCTAGGAGTAACTCGTTCGATACTATAAGTTATACGAAAGATAAAATAGATTAGACGCCGACTATATAAGCTATATATAAGGGTTTTAATAGGAGCTTATTTAACTACTATAGGACCTATTTAATAAGGACGTTAAGCTAAAGGGAAGAGAGAAAGAAGTCCTACCGCTATCTAATAGGGAGATATAATCTCCTAGGGTAGGTCGCCCGGTATTCTAGGTAACTATTAATATTACGTAATATCGTCCGGCTATATAACTATTCGGTCGAATCTAGGCATCGCTAGTTTAGTCTTAGTGTCACGGGATGCCAAGGAGTACGTATATATAGTGGATTGCCAGAGATATCGACACGAAGTGTCGATACTCCACGTCTTTTTAGCTTAATCGCTAGGGGCTATGGCATCCGCTCTAACAATTGTATCGACACTTCGTACGAGAGTACTCTAGGACTAGGCTACGGTTTACATGCGATGCCCGTGCGCGGGGTTGGTGTACGTGACTAGCGAGGGTTCGAGTCTCGTTCAAAGCACTTAAGTTTTTTATAGGGCTTAAGGCGGTACTATATATATGCGACTCCTGAGTTGGAGACTAACTATGAACGAGTCTTAAGGTGGGGGCTACCTGAAAGAAGCCTGTCGTCACGTGAAAAGTCCTTAGTGCTTAGGGACGAGCATAGCCTAAGGGGGGGGATAGTTGTCACGGGATGCCAAGGAGTACGTATATATAGTGGATTGCTAGAGATATCGACACGAAGTGTCGATACTCTACGTCTTTTTAGCTTAATCGCTAGGGGCTATAGCATCCGCTCTAACACTTAGCGTCGCTCGCTAAGATATCTATTAATATTACGTAATATCGTTCGGCTATATAACTATACGATTAAATCTAGACGTCGCTAGTTCTTACTAAGATACTTATAGATTTAACCTATTATAGTACCCTCCTTCCTTCCCTTCTATATTCTAGGTAGTTTCGTTATCTATATATCTTCGGTTACTAAGTCTCGTATATATCGAGGGCTATCGTATTCTATATAGCCGACTTAGGTTTCTACGTTAATTTAGTATAACCGACCTACTTTATAAGGAATTACTTTTATTAACCTCGTCCGCGGCGTACGAACCTATACTAGAGGATCTTCTTAATCTAGTATTCCTCTTTATCCTCTACTAGTATAAAGTTTAGTTATACGTCGTCTATAACCTAGGAATCTAGCGAATTAATACTTACGATACGTAGTAAGTTTAAATAGAAGACGTTATAGATATCTATAGAGGTATTTAGTCTATAACTATACGAGCCTACTACTTCGATTATAGTATACTTCGTATTCTTCTAGTCTAGCTTCTTACTTTAACGCGTTATATATATATTCTTAAGGTTTAGCTAGACTTTATTCCTAACTCGAAATTTAAGTACTTATTATCTCGTACGATTAGTAATCTCTTCTTACTCTTATTATACTACGACTATTAAGGTTTATACCTATTCCCTAGCCTTCTATAACTATCGTACGATTTCGTCTACTCGCTATATAGGGCTATCGCTTAACCTCCTATCGTCTAGGTTTTTCGTTATTTATATAGGCTCTATATAATATTCGTAGGATAGGAAGAAAGGACTAATACTAGTAGACTAAGTATTACGATTATTAATAGAGAGTTCGGCCGCTAGTATCTATCGTACCTAGTTATCCTACGCGGTATTTACGAATATTCGTACGTATATTTCTATAGTTTAGTTTATTTTCTCCGTCGATTCGTCTATCTTCGGGTAGTAAGCTATCGAGAGCCGTCGTACGATTCCTAATAGCTAATAAACCTTCTTCTATAGAATACTAACGAACTACGTACCTCGGTTCGAGACGATCGTAGATAGTAAATTATAATTTCGATAAAACGTACGAACGAAGAGACTAGCTATATCCTTAGAAGTAATTATATATATTAGTTTTAATATTACTTCCTTCTCTAGACGATTAGTAATTATAGCGAGGTTCGTATATTCTTCGCTTAAAGGTAAGTTAGTAATAAAATTAATAGAAATTTCTCTCTATATATAACTCGATACGAGAAGGAGTTTTAAAAATCTTTATCGTTTCTTCCTCTACGCTTTTATACGTCTATATATATCGTAATTATATACGAATCGTCGAATATTCTATAGTATATTTAGCTAAAAGAATTATCGAGATATTAAAACTACGATAGCTTCTCGTCTAGAATAACTTCTAATTATAGAATCGTATACTTCTTAAATTAGTTTCGTACGAAAGAGTTCTAAATTAAGTACTTAATATCTTTCTCGAAAGAGTAGATATCTACTTTCGTCTACTATATACTTAGAGATTAAGACTTTAATTTCTAGTATTATCGAAAACTTCTAAGCGTTACGAAGAATAGCGCTCTTCGCCTCCTCGTACGTAGTATTTTCTTATACGACGATATTCTACGTACTTAGAAACGTTAGAGATTCTTCGACTTCTTCGTTTTCCTTAGTTATATATAGGCGCGGCGATAATCGTACTACTTAATATCGAGAAGAACTTAGATTTTAGTAATATTATTATATAATATTAGAGGCGATTATCTTCTTCTCCTTATAGAATATTCTATTTCCGACGAGATAGAATATTAGCTCGTATATTATCCTTTCCTTTAAGATAGAAAATTCTAAAGTTATATCGTAAGAAAATAAGAGACTATTTTATTTATCGTTTCGTAAGTTTTCGTATAATTATAAAGTACTCGAGATTCTTATAATTAGAATAAATCTCGAATTTCTTAACGCTTTAGAACTTAGCGTTCTATTCTTCTAAGTATTATATAATCGCGAGTATTTTCTTATTATAGATTTTATAGTTATACTCGACTAGTAAGTTCTTCTTCGAGAAAAAGGTATAGAATCGTATAATATCGTCCTCGTCTACTTAGAATAGAGTTTCCTCTATATACTACTTAGATACGTCTACTTCTAGAATCGTTTCGTACTTATAGTTAAATATCGCTAGTACGAGTACGATAGTAAAAATCCTCTTAAGTCGTATAAAAGATTCCTTAGCTTTATCGTTCTATTTAAATATCGTATTCTTTCGTACTAGTTTCGTAATTAGGAGGATAATCGTAGAGAAGTCTTTTATAAATCGACGATAGAAGTTAGTAAATCTAAGAATACTCTATACGCCCTTTACGAACGTCGAGAATTACTATTCTTAAATCGCGGAGACCTTAGCCGAATTTATTCGTACGCTTTACTTAGCTTCTACGATAAAGCCGAGGTATTTAATCGACTTAATCTTAAATTCGTATTTATTAATATCTACTTATAGTTTCGCTTTTCTTAGTTATACGAGGACCTTTCGGACGTACTCTTAATACTCTTTTCGAGATCTAGAAGAGTAGATTAGGATATTATCTACGTACGCGAAGTAAAATATATTAAGGTAGCTATAAAGGGCCTAATTAATATATTTTTAAAACGTACTAGGCGTATTCGTAAGTCTAAAAGAAGTTACTAACTATTTAAAAAGTCTATATTTCGTACGAAATATCGTTATCTATTCGTCTTCTTTAGCGATTCGAATTTTATAGAACGTCGTAATAATATCTAGCTTTATATACTATTTAGCTCGTTCGATATTACGTAGGGTTTCGTAGATTAAGGAGAATAGATATCGATCCTTTTTCGTAATCTTATTTAATCCGCGATAGTTAATATAAAAGCGAAGGCCTCCTTCTAGTTTTCGTATAAAGAGGATAGGCGCTACCGTAGAAGAGTTACTTATATAGATAAAGCCTTTATCGAAATATTTTATTAATATACGATAGAAAACTAATAGTTCGTCTCGAGATATATTATAGAGAAGTTTCTAGAGTACTTCTAGTCGTATATCGTTTTCTATTTCTAGTTTAATAGCGTAGTCGATTCCTTTTCCTCGTAAAGAAGGTAGTTTTTCTATATTTATACGATTAAAAATATCTAGGAATACGTAGAAGTATTTCGGTAGCTTAGTATAGAAGTTTATTAATATTTTTACCGCGAGGACTTTCTCGATATCGACTATTATTACTAAGAATACTTAAATTCCTTTTCTTTTTATACGCTAATAGGCTAATAAGGAGAAGATAGTAACTAAGACTATCTAGTAATCTAGAGTCGTATAGGCTCTCTATAAAGTATTCTAGATTCGTAAGTTCTAGAGTTTTAATATAAAAATATCTTACTTCGCGGTAAATTATACGTTATTCTTTTTTATTTAAGGAAGTCCGAGAATAATATCGTACGAAAGGCTAGGTATAACGTAGAAGAAGGCTTCTTCTTTATATCTATCTATATCGACTTCTACCTTAGCGACTTTCGTAATTTTAGATCGTATAGAAGTACTAAAGCCGAAGATAGAGCGAGAAGTAATAGAAATATACTTAAAAGACTATTAAGAAGTAAAACGAGAGTTTATAAGACCGAATAATAAATAATCGAAGTTAATTAGAACTAATATATAATATTATTTATCTAAAAGTAATAAAACTATAAAAGGTTAGTCGTTTATCGTAGACTAAAAAGCCTTCTATTTCTTCTTTATCCTCTTTATACGCTTCTATCGATAATTTTTAATAGAAGCTACTCTTTTTAACGACTCCTCGTTATCCTCTCGCTCTACTATTACTATTCTTCTTTCCGCCTTAGGTCGTACGAAACGAAGAAGGTTATATTTTTTAATAAAATAGTCCTTTTTATCGTATCGTAGATAGTATTCTATTTCTCTTCTTTAGTCGAGGATCGTTCGTAATATCTATAACGCTCGTTATAGTTATACCGCTATTAGAGTAGCCTATACGGTAGTAGATACTTAATCTATTCTATCGTTCGTACGATTAGGATAGTCGTATACGATATTAGGAGTACGTCTATTTCCTATCCTTTATCGTTTAAGATTTTCTAGGTTTATACTAATCGTATATAGAAGCGTATAATACTTTTTATATATTACTAGGATAGAAGTAGTAACTAGAATATTACGTAACTCGTATAATAAGTAGTTTAATAGAAATATCTTTTTAATAGAATTAGCCTAACTTAAACCTCTCGCTTCTAATAGTATATAATCGAATTTAGCTAGAAAAGTACCGAAAGGCTTTCCTTCCTATTTTAGTTAAGAGAGTTTTCTAGAAGTTCTCTTAACGATACTAATATTATCGTATATCGTAACTAATTAATCTATAAGGCCTTTCGTCGTTATATCTAGAGTCTTCTATACGAAGTTTACCTAAAGACTAATTTATAAGAGAGCGTATCCTCTTAACCTACTATAGAAATACTAGAATCGTATCGTCTCTAGCTCTCTAGACTTATCGATAACGAGCTTAGTTCGCGCTTACGTTAACTATAGACGAAATTTAGTCCTTTTTCTATTAAATTCGGCTAACTTAGGAAGTTTAGCCTTTTATCGTACGAAATTAGCGTTCCTTATCGTATTTACCGTCGAAGAAGTTAATCTCTCTAGCGTACGATTATTTCGTTCGTTTTATTATTCTATTTATACTTTAAGCGCTACTATTTTTTCGTTCTAAACTTATAGTATTTAAAATAGCTACGCTACCTATTAGAGAGGACTATTTCTCGTTATCGTTAATTCGTTATCTATTTTATACGATAAGAACTTTTTTTCTTAACTATATAATAGTGAGCTTAACGTAATATAAGGGTTTTAATAGGAGCTTATTTAACTACTATAGGACCTATCTAATAAGGACGTTAAGCTAAAGAGAAGAGAGAAAGAAGTCCTACCGCTATTTAATAGAGAAATATAATCTCCTAGGGTAGGTCGCTCGGTATCCTAGGTAACTATTAGTGTTACGTAATATCGTCCGGCTATATAACTATACGGTCGAATATAGGTATCGCTAGTTTAGTCTTAGCGTCGCTCGTTAAGATATTTATTAATATTACGTAATATCGTTCGGCTATATAACTATACGGTCGAATCTAGACGTCGCTAGTTCTTACTAAGATACTTATAGGTTTAACCTATTATATATAGCGTCCTCGGTAGGACTATAGAGAGCTTTATAGGTATCGTAAACGATACTTAACTAGAGAAAGGAGCTTAGAGCGTATCTTCGCTACGACTAACGAAACTACTTTATCGTTAAATACCCTCTCCTTTCCGTCGTACGACCTAAGGCGGAAAGGAGAATAGTAGTAGTAGAGACTATAGATAAGGACGAAGAATCGTTAAAAGAATAGCTCCTACTAGAAGTTATCGATAGGAACGTATAAAGAAGACGAAGAAGGAATAGAAGGCTTTTCGATCCTCGATAGATAACTAATCCTTTATAGTTTTATTACTTTTAAATAAGTAATATTATATATCGGCTCTAATTAATTCTAGTTATTTATTATACGGTCTAATTAACTTTCGCTTCGCTTCTCGCTATTCTTTCTATCCGGGGGATAAGGTTTAGGATCTATAATGTATTAAGACTAAGCGATACCCTATTAACGCCTAGTTACGTAATTAGGCTTATATAAGCTAGGATTACGTAGTATCTATTTAGTAAGGCTATACTTAAGCCTTACGGAAGATTCTATAAAACGCTATTCTATTCTATAGAATTAGAAATTACT